>NW_007006272.1:3938-8370 GCF_000164805.1 Carlito syrichta
TTCACATTGCATAAGAGGGCTGTTGTCTGTGGACCCTATTTAGAAGAAGACCTGTCACTGGAGCACCAGTCATAAGGAAGGACCAATCAATAGAGCATCAATTATAGAGGAGGTTAACTTATTTGGTCACTCATCAGAGGAGGAGGGCTATTCACTAGGATACCTATTATGTAGGAAGATCAGACACTGGCGCACCAATTAATTAGGAGTCCAAGTAAGTGGGGCACCCGTAATGGAGAAGGGTTATTCACTTGAGCACCCGTTTTCTAAGAGACCTAGTCATTGGAACAACAATCACAGAGGAAAGCTTGTAACTTTGGCGCGCATCATAAAGGATAAACAGTAACTGAGACAACTATCACAAAGGAGGGAGAGTCCCTTAAGAACCCATCATAGAGCAGGCCTGGTCCCTGGAGCACTCATTATAAGTAGGGACAATCACTGGGACGTGGATCACAGACGAGAATCAATCATTAGGGCATTCATCACAGAGGCGACCCAGTCACTGGAGCATCAATAACAGAGAAGGTTTAATCATAAGAGTACCCATCACTGCAGAGGAACAGTCACTGTGGCTGCCATCACAGCGGGGGAAGAATTAATGAGGTACCCATAAGAAAAGAGAACTGGTCAGTGGGGCACACAACACAGAAGAAGACAATCACTGAGAACATCCAGCAGAGAAGAGGGCCAGGCACTGGGACATGCATTATGGAGAAGAGGCAGTCACCAAGGTACACATTACAGAGGAAGGTCAGTTACTGCATAACCAATCATAGATGATAGCCTGTCACTGAGGCACCCACCACAGAATAGAACAATTTAATATGACACTGATCACAGAGCAGGCATAATCAATAGGGCAAACAGCAGAGAGGGGTCCCAGTCACTGGGGAAGCCATCACAGAGGCGGTCCAGTCACTAGGGCATTCATAACAGAGGAGGACCAGTCAAAGAGGAACCTATAATGGAGGAGGTCTAATCATTGGGGCTCCCATTATGTTGGATACCAAGTCAATGGACAGTGATCACAGAGGAAAGCTAATCCCAGTGGCCCTCATCACAGAAGAGTATCAGTCATTGGGCATTTTTTCACAGAGTAGGGTCAGTAACTGGGGCACCCAATTTGGAGAATGGCCATTCACTGTGGCACTAATCACAAAGAAGGCGCGATCAATAGAGAAACAATTATGGAGGAGATCCAATCACTGAGACACCCCTCAAATAGCTTGACCAATCACTGGGGCACACATTAAGGAGGTGGCCCAGAGACTGGAGCACCCATCACAGAGGAGGAATAGTTACAGTGACACATTTTAGTGGAGTCCCATTTATTAGGACGCTCATAACAGAAGAGGGCTAGTCACTGAGTTATCCATCACAGGATGCTAATCATTGGAAGACCAGTCACACAGGAGACACAATCAGTGAGGCACTCATTATGAAGGAGGCCCAGTCACCATGACACCCATCACAGAAGGAGTAGGGGTACTCAAGGGGCATCAAATCACGCAGGAGGGTCAGTGACTAGGTCACACATTATGGAGGTTGCTCAGTCACTGTGACATTCATCACAAAAAATAGCCAGTAACTTGGTCATTAATTATAAGGAATTCCAGAATGTGGTACACCAATAACAGAGGAGGGCTAGTAAATGGGTCAATCATTATGGAGGAGGGCCACTCACTGGATCAACCTGACAGAGAGGAATCAGTAACTGGGGCACCCAAATGAAAGGGGTTCAATAACTGGGACACTCGTAATTGGGGAGGCCTAGTTACTAAAACATAAGTCAAAGAGGAGGGCTGGTAAATAGGTCACCCGTTATGGAGGAGGACTAGTTACTGGGGCACCAATTATAGAGACGTCCCATTCACTGAGGCATTAATCACAGAGGAAGATCGGTCACTGGAGCACCCATCACAGAAGATTAACAGTCATTGTGGCACCCAACTAAGAAGAGGGCCAGTCATTGGGGCACACATTATGGATGAGATCCGTCACTGGGGCAACAATTACCAAGGAGAGTCAGTCATGGAACACCCATCAGAGAAGGGAGCCAGTCAATGAGAGATACAGCACAGAGGAGAGCCAGTCATTGGAAGACACATCACAGAAGGCTAGTCAATAAAACATTCATGATAAAAGACAGTCATTGGGCCACCAATCACAGAGGAGGGCCAGTCACTGGGGCACCTGCTTTGGACGATATCTAGTCCTTGGGACAACCATCGCAGATGTGGGCAAGTTTATGGGGTACTGGTTAAGGAGGAGGACCAGTCACTGGAAATTTCATCACAGTGAAGGGCTAGTCACTCAGGCAACCATTATAAAAAAGGGCCTGTCATTGGAGCACATTACAGGTAAAGACTGATCACTGAGGGACACATCACAGAAGACAGTCAGTCACTGGGGCCAACATCACAGAGGAGGATCAGTAACTGTTGCATTCAGTAAACAGGGCACTCATCAGAGAGGAGGACCAGTCTCTGAGGCACCCATCACAGAAAAGGGAAAGTTTTGAGGTACCAAAGAGGGACTGGGAAATCCAATGGAAGAGGGACATACATTGGGGGGCCAATTACCAGAGAGTTCTAATCAATAGGGTACCATTCACACAGGAGGGTGAGTCAGTGAAGCACCCATTTTGTAAGACTGCTGGTCATTAGGACTCACACATGTAGGCCAGTTATGGGGGCACCCATTAAAGAGTAAGCCCAGTAACTGGAATTTTCACTGCAGAGTCACTGGGGCACACACTATGGAAAAGGGTCAGTCACTAGGGTATGCATCACAGAAGAGGATAAATTACTGGGTCATGGATCACAGAAGAGAGTCTCATTGGGAATCCCACCTATAAGAGAGTCAGTCACTGAGGAACCCATCACAGAGAAAGGCAGTCACCAGCACATCCGTCAAAGTTGAGAGCCTGTAACTAGGACACCAATCGAAAAGGAAACAAGTTACTAGAACACTCAACAGAGAAGGGGACCAGTGGTTGGGACACTGATTACAGATGAGAACCAGTCACTGGGTAACTGATCACAGAGGAGGGCAAGTCAATGAAGGACATAAATCTGAGGAGAGACAGTCACTGAAGCACCCATCAAAAGGGAGAGCAGCCATTTTAGAGGAGACCAAGTCAGTTGGGCACTAATCACAGAGGATGGTCAGTCACTAGAGCAACTATCACAGAGGAGGCTAATAACTGAGGCACTCATCACAGAGGGGACTCAGTCGTTGGAAAGCCCATCACATAGAAGTGTCTCACTGAGGCACCCATCCCAGAGGAGGGAATGTCATTGGGTACCCATCACAGGGAAGGGCTAGTCACTGGCGCACAAATCACAGGGGAGAACCGGGCACTGGGTCATCCCTCATAAATAAGGACCAGTCACTGGGGCAATCATCACAGAAGAAGACTAACTGTGGGAACACACTTTAAAGAGGAACACAAATCACTGACACTAATGAAAAGGTAGACCAGTTGCTAGAATACTAAACAGAGAAGGGGACCATTGACTGGGGCACTGATTACAGACAAGAACCTGTCACTGGATAACTGATCACAAAAGAGGGCAAGTCCATTATGGACCCAAGTCAGAGGAGAGACAGTCACTGAGGCACCCATTATAAAGGAGGGTGGCTATTAGGGGAGGGCCAGTCACTGGGGGGATATATCACAGAGGAGTTCCAGTCACTGGAACATCACAGAGGAGACCAAGACTTGGAGGCTACCAACACAGAGGAGAAATAGTCTTTAGGGCATTCATTATGGATGTGGACCAGTTACTGGGGCAATCATCACAGAGGAGAGTCAGTAACTGGGTCACCCATCCCATAGGAGAACCACACACTGAGGCAAACATCACATAGAAGGTCTCATCACTATGGCCTCAATTATGGATTAGGGCAAGTCGCTGAGGCACCCATCACATTGGAGGTCCAATCCATTTGGGCACTCCTCAGTGAGGACATTCAGACACTGAGACAAACAACATAGAAGACAGCCAATCACTGGGGCATCAATCACTGAGAAGAGCCAGTCACAGGGGCTCTTACAACGAAGAATACTAAGTCAATAAGTCACACATCAGAGACGAGGGCCAATCCCTAAGGCATATATCAGTGTGGAGAAAACCAATTAGGATGGGCTTAGTAAATTGGGCTCCTGTAACAGAAGAGGATCAGTACTGGTGCAGCCATCATAGAGGAGGTAAAAATCTGTGTGATATCCATCAGAGAAGAAGATCAGACACTGAGGTATTTTTTCTCAGAATAGGGACTGTCGCAGGAGTACACATTGTAGAGAATTCTCAGTCACTGAGGTACTCAACATAAAGAATATGCAACCACTGAGACATACATCATAGAGGAGGGCAAGTCCTTGGGTCATCCAATTTGGAGGACAGCCAGTCACTGGGGTACCAAT
>NW_007006273.1:0-358 GCF_000164805.1 Carlito syrichta
CTACATTCCTTTTCATTCTATTAGATTCCTCTCCATTACATGTCCTTCCATTCCATTTCTCTCCATTCCATTGCCTTCCATTCCTATTAATTCCTTTCCATTCCATTCCTACCCGTCTCTTCCACTCCAGTCGATTCCATTCCATTCCTCTCCTTTCCATTCCATTCTATTCCTCTCCATTCCATTTTATTCCTCCCCATTCCATTCCATTCCATTCCTTTCCCCTGCATGTCATTCCTCTATGTAGCTTTCCATTTCATTCCTTTCCATTCCTCTCCATTCCATTCCATACCATTCTATTCCATTCCTCTCCATTATCTTCCATTCTATTCCTTTCCTTTCCATTCCTCTAGATTTC
>NW_007006274.1:0-539 GCF_000164805.1 Carlito syrichta
TTACTCTTCATACTTTTCATCTCTATTCCATTTCATTCCCAGCGATTTCATTCCATAAAATTCCTCTCCATTCCTTTCCATTCCATTCCTCTCCATTCCATTGCATTACTTTGCACTCCTTTCCATTCCACTATTCCATTCCATTCCTCTTCATCATATTCCATTTCTTTCTATTCCATTCCACTTTTCTGCATTCCATTCTCTTCCTTTTCTCTCCATTTCATTCTTTTCCATTCCATTCCATTCCATTCCTCTATATTCCATTCCATCTTTTTAAATTCCTTTCCATCCTTACTTTTGGATTCCTGTACATTCCATTCCATTCCACTAATTCCATTTCTCTCCATTCCTCTCTACTACTTCCCTTTTCATTCCTTTCTTCTTCATTCCATCCCATTGTATTCCTATCTAATCTTATACTTTCCATTCTATTCCTCTCCATTCTATTTCTCTCCATTCCATTATTCTCCATTCTATTAATCTCCATTCCATTCCATTTCCAGGGATTCCATTCCATGCTATTCCTCCCCATTCCGTTC
>NW_007006275.1:0-356 GCF_000164805.1 Carlito syrichta
CTCTCCTTCTATCAAATTTGAATTAAATGGCATAGGAAACAAGTCAGTTCGTGGTTAAAGATAGTAGAGCCAACAAGTCCATAGGGACAAAAGTGTGTTAATTATTGTCAATTAAACAAACAGATAAAGAAACAGAGAAAGCTAAAAGTCATAGACAGTTAGAGAAGGTGCTCAAAGAAATCCAGAATCTTGAATCCATGTGACTAGAAGAGTTTCTACTTGAAAAATTTTAAGTGCTTATGAGATACTGATTCTACTTCCTCATCTTCATTTTAATAGGCATATCTTTATAACACACCTTTTCAGGATCAAGTTCTGCATGAGTTTTGTCTCCCTTGCTTCTTTAGGAAGCTTGA
>NW_007006276.1:0-353 GCF_000164805.1 Carlito syrichta
GGCAGAGCAAGTGTAGGCTCATTTGCTGGCCAACTAGTTAATTCAACTGACCCGTCGGCTCACTTGCCAGTTGACTAGTTGTCAGCTCAGCTGTTGGTCACTCTCTGGCCGATTAGTTAAGTCAGCTACATGATCAGCCTACTAGCTGGCTCACTAATTAAGTAAGCTAACCAATTGACTGACTAGTGGGCCAATTTGTAAGCCGACAAGTTAGGTCAGTTAATTAGTCAGGAGACTAGTTAGGTCAGGAAACTAGCCAGCCAACTACTTAACTGAGCTAACTAGGGGGCCAACTCGTCAGTCAACTAGTTAACCCAGTTAAATAGTTGGTCAACTAGTCTGCCAGCTAATTA
>NW_007006277.1:0-403 GCF_000164805.1 Carlito syrichta
GAAGGATGGGAAATGCTTTCTAAGAATACATGGCAAGGCCGAGGTGTCCCTTCTGAACCGAGTGCATCTGACAGCGTCCTTCTGATCCCTCCCACCTTCTACTCCTCCCTCCGCCCTCTACTGGATGTTTCTGTTTTGCAATCCTTGAGACATTGGCTAGGTCTTGACGAACAAATGAAGCAAACAAACAAAAGTCGGGGAGGACCAGTTACTGCATTTTATTACCTGCTCTCATGAAAAAAAGGACAGAACTTGTCACAGTTTTGGTTAGGGACACATCCCCCACACATTCACATGTGAACTGACTCACCCCTAAGTGAGTGAAGTGGGAGTTCTGGTTTAGCAGCGACTCTCAGGGCTGGGAAGAGCCCTACGATGGAGAACTCTCACATGCAGGCAAACA
>NW_007006278.1:0-529 GCF_000164805.1 Carlito syrichta
TGGTATAAGTGGAGGGAATAATTAAACAGAAAGGAAAACAAGCAAAATAATATTTCCTAAACTTCTCATTTTAAAGAGTTTGTTTCTTAAATTCTTGAGATCCCTGACTTCATTGAAAAGTCAGATTCAGAAACAAACAATAGATTCCTGCCTACTCACAGTCCTGTGTGTTTGAAGGCAGACTTCATTGTCTATCATTCTAGTCTTTTCGGTAAAAGTTATATAATAAGCCCCTTCTGATCTTCAGGCAGACAATGTTTTGGAGCAACATGTTGGCATGTTGATTGCCTTAGAAAGTAGATGTTGAGTACAACCATCCACCAGCTTCGTTTATTGCCCATTCGTCTAAATATCCATCATTGCTCCATTGACTCTCATTTACCAAACTAGAGATGATGGAGGGAGGGGGTGTTGAAGTAAGGGAAGAGAAAGACATTTGAGATAACATACTGGGCTTAGAAAATTGAATCCCTGTAATTCCAGCTACTTGGAAGGCTGAGGCGGAAGGATTGCCGGAGCCCAGCAGGTC
>NW_007006279.1:0-348 GCF_000164805.1 Carlito syrichta
TATCCACTCTCCTGTCACCCTAAGGGTAAAGATTAGGACAGAGGAAGGCTGAAACATTATTTACTATGAAGTATTAAAAAAAATCCATCTCTGAATGAGAACACTTCTTCGTTCATTCAATATGAAATAATTAACAATGAATAGTACAAACCCAATATTACTCCACTTTACCAAACAGGAAACTGTGTCACAGGCAGGGTAAATATCCCCCCCTAAGGTCACATGGTTTCTGGTGACACTGCAGAAACTGAAACCTAAATGGTCTGGCACTAGTAACTACTGTCCTATAATGAGGAGAGAAAAAATGAATTTACTAGATCACAAGTTAATGTTAGATAAAGTCTCTGA
>NW_007006280.1:0-452 GCF_000164805.1 Carlito syrichta
TATGGATGTATGTATATGACAGAGATTCTCAAAAAAAAAAAAAAGAATTATTTTTGGAGGGCAGGCCCCTTGTAGTACAGACATCCCCACTAGGTAAGTGCTCGAGAAACACATTGGCATCAATGTGTCAGCTAGTGTTGTTGGGAGAGGCTGCATTCAGCTTCAGTGTTTTTTTGTTTTGTTTTGGGAGATTTTTTCAATGCATTCGCCCATTTCATGAGGGGCGATTTGTGAGCGCACCTGCCCATGCCGTGCTGTTTAGCAGTTTTTGACCCAAAATGGCATGACCCCTGTGCCCCACTCTCCCTATGCCCCACTCTCTCCAAGCAACTTTTTTGGTTGTTGTTTCCCTGGATGAAAAAAGTCCTCAAAGATAAACATCCTGGTCTTTGCATAGCTGACCTTCTGAGCAGAAGCTCGGTCTGACACTCATGCCCAAAATCCATGTTTCC
>NW_007006281.1:0-596 GCF_000164805.1 Carlito syrichta
GTCAGCTGGCTAGCCACCTGTCTAAGTAGGTAGCTAGCTAATTAAGTCAGCTAGCTAGCCTGCTTGCTAGCTAGTTTTGTCAGTGAGTTAAGTGAGCTGGTTAGTCATCTGGCTCACTTGGTGGCTCGCTAGTTAAGCCAGCTGGTTAGCCAGATGGTTATCTAGTTACATCAGCTAGTGAAGACAGCAACTTAGCCAGCTGCCTAGCTAGGTGGCTGGCAAGTTAAGCCGGTGGGTTAGCACTGGTCAGGTATGTGGCCAGCTAGTTAAGTCAGCTGGATAGCCGACTGACCAGCATGGTTTCTGGCTATTTTAGCTGGCTGGCTATTCCACTGTCCAACCATCCAGCTGGCTATTTAAGTCAACTGGCTAGCCAGGTGGCCAGCCCACTGGCTAGATTGCCAGCTGCCTAGCCAGCTAGCCAGCCAGGTAACTGGCTAGTTGTGATACCTGGCTAGTAGTTTAGACAACAAGGTAGCTAGCTAGTTAAGTCAGCTGGCTAGCCAGCCAGCCAGTCAATTAGTTATTTAGTTAGCTAAGTCAACTAGCTAGTCAGCTAGCTAGTTAAGTGAGTTAGCAAGTAAGCTAATTATTCT
>NW_007006282.1:0-418 GCF_000164805.1 Carlito syrichta
AGCTGACTTAATTAGTTAGCTACCTACCTAGCCAGGGGGCTAGCCAGTTGACTCAGCGACGTGATGTAACAAGCTACACAGCTAGCTACCAAGCTGAATTAACTAGCTGGCTAAGTAGCAAGCCAGATGGCTGGCAGCTGGCTAGCCAGTGGACTCAACTAGGTGACTTAATGCATTAGCCAGCTGGCTCACCAGTTGACTTAACTAGCTGACATGTAAAAGTAGCCAACTGGCTAGCCAGCAGACTTATCTAGCTAGCTATCCTATTAGGCAGCTGGCTAGCCAGTTGACTTAACTAACTGACTTAACTAGCTAGACTGCTGACAACTAAATGAGTTAACTAGGTAGCTACCTACCCAGCCATCTGACATAACTAGATTATTTAATTAGATAGCTACCTAGCTAGCTATCATATAGC
>NW_007006283.1:0-589 GCF_000164805.1 Carlito syrichta
AAGTACAGCAACAATGGAGGCATGGGTTTACAACAGAACCTCCAGCACATGTGGTGCTCATTTATCTGTTTCTGTGATAGATCACTGAGTATGATAGACTCTAAATCAATCCAAGAAGCTGCGAAGTCCTTAATCATGTCCTTTTTAATGACGGTATAGTATTCTATTGTGTATATGTACCACATTTTTTTTTTTACCCACTCTACTTTCTTTTTATTATATTACTATTTTATTATAAAGATGTGGGGTGCAATTCAGGGTTAGGTATACAAACATTGATTCTGCAGGCACCCTTGTTGATGAGGTATGCCCTTCCCTCCCCTAGCAGTTTCCCTCAACTGCCAACCCCAACCCCCTCCCCTGACAGTTTCCCATTACTGCCAAACGCTTTCTTATAGTATTATAATTGCTCAAGTTCCATTTATGAGTGAGAACATAAGGTACTCCGTTCTTTGTTTCAGTGATAGATGACTGAGTATGATCAACTCTAAATTCATCCAAGTTGCTGCGAAGTTCATTTGCTTGTCCTTCTTTATGGCTGCATAATATTCCATTGTGTATATGTACCACATTTTCTTTATCCAGTCCA
>NW_007006284.1:0-342 GCF_000164805.1 Carlito syrichta
TATATTGCCAGCTACCTAGCAAGCCAGCTGACTTAACTAGCTGATTAAACTTGCTAGCTATCTAGCTAGCTATCATATAGCTACCTGTCTTAACTAGCTGACTTAACTAGCTAGCTAGCTGACATATAAAGCTGACTTATCTAGCTAGCTGCCTAGTTACCGAGCTCACTTAACTAGCTGAAATTACTAGCGAACCAGATGGTTACATATCTCATGTAACAAGCTTTTTAACTAGATAGCCAGCTGGCTCGACAATTGACTTAACGAACTGACTTAACTAGCTAGCAAGCTGATCACCCAGCTGACTAAACTAGCAGACATAACTTGCTGGCCAGCTGTCAA
>NW_007006285.1:0-341 GCF_000164805.1 Carlito syrichta
AGAAAATTAGATGGCTTAACTACTTGGTTAATGAGTAAGCTAACTGTCTTAACTAGTTGGATAACGGGATAGCTAGCAGACTTATATAGTTGGTTAACGAGTTAGCAAGTGACTAAAGTAGTTGGCTGATGAATGCCATCTAGTTAGATGGTACAACACATTGGCTGTCCTGTCAGACGACTTGTTAGCAGGTCTAAAATTTTGGTTGAATAGCTGGTCTACTAGTTTGCCTGGTTAACCTGTTTATTGACTATTTGATAGACTACTTAGTTCAGTTAACTAATTGGATGGCTAGTTATCTGACCTAACTAGTCAACCAACTACTTGGCCATCTAGTCAAG
>NW_007006286.1:0-341 GCF_000164805.1 Carlito syrichta
CATGTGCCCCCACAATGCAGGTCTGAACCCTACCCCTAATGCTGAAGTGCAGTCAAATAATGACTTTGGTTTTATTAAACTTTCCCTGCATGTGAAGCAGAGTGGTTTGTACAGTGGGTTGGATGATTTTCAAGAATCATTCTAAGTTACAGAATTGAGATAAATTTTGTGAAAAGTTGGTATCTGCTTTCTGTTTTGTATAAAGGATGCTAGGTTCTATCCTTTGGTCCTAAAGAAATTAATGAAAGACAGAGTCTGTTTTTCTAATTATTTGACTATGGATATGGCCTTAAGTGGGAGGTGCAATACCTAACTCATACATCTCATTTGGCACTTGTAAC
>NW_007006287.1:0-394 GCF_000164805.1 Carlito syrichta
AATATCCATCTATATCCACCCACCTATCCATCCATTCACTTACCCATCTATTCATTTACTCATCCATCCATTTATCCATTCATCCATCCACCCACCCATCCATCTATTCAGTACCCATCTGCTCATTCAGCAATCCATTCACCGATATATCCACCCATTATCCCTCCCATTGACCCATGCACTCACCCACCCATCTATCCATTCATCTACCCTTCCAGCCACTCATCTGTGCATCTATCCACCTATCTACATATCCATTCATTCATTTATTCATCTGTCTATCCATCCATTTACCCATCCATCCATCCACCTGCCCAACATCCATCCACCCATCTACTCATTCAACCATCTGTTCATCTATATCCACTCACTACCCACCCATCCACCAGTGCAC
>NW_007006287.1:1905-19447 GCF_000164805.1 Carlito syrichta
GTCACTGAGTCACCTGGCTGGAGTCTCTCAAATCCCTGAAGTCACTGTTTGCCAATTCTATATCAGGGCCTCAAGCACCCTTTTACAATAGTGCCATCACCATGAGGAGGACATGTCCAGGCTAGCCTGTGCCCTGAAGAAGGAGGTGAGATCCTGGCACACAGTCGTCCCAGCTGAAGTGCCCCAGGCAAGCCCAGTCTAGAGCTTGGTCCAGGCTGGAGGCTACCCAGGTCAGATCAGCTGAGCAGTAGACATTTCTGTTATTTGCTGCTGAGAATTTGTGATTTCTGTCCTGCAGCAAAAGACAACTGATATACCTAGTGACCATTACTGCATTTCAGACATTCTCCTTTTAGTCTCTCTCCCTCCCCCAGTCTCTCTTGCTTCTATGGCTCTCTCTCTCTCACCTGCAACTCCTTTCCCTCTTTTTATGAAATACGTTACTCAATTCTGAAATAATGGCATATATGCAATTATCTATTCTCATCTTTTAGTCTCATGACATTAAAAATTCTCAGAGGATAGCCTAAACTCAGGAGTTTGAGGCTGCAGTAAGCCATGATCATGTCACTACACTCCAGTTTGGGTGACACAGTGAGGCAATTTCTCAAAAAAAAAAAAAGAGTTTTCTGTAAAATTATTCTTATTAAAGCATTACTGTTTCATGAAAGGACTCTACTATATTCAGGTAACCCATATACTGAAAATGTAGACCATCTCCATAACTTTAATGTTATAAAATATTGCAATGAGCATGTCTCTTCATGTTTGCATTATATATATATATATTTGAGTCAGAATCTCATTCTGTCACCCAGGCTGGAGTGCAGTGGCACATTCATGGCCACTGCAGCCTTGACCTGGCCATAATTCTGCCTCAGTCTTCCAAGTAGCTGGAACTACAAGCATGCGCCACCATGCCTGGTTTGTTTGTTTGTTTGTTGATTTATTTATTTATTGTAGAGACGAGGTCTCACCAAGTTGCTCAGGCTGGTCATGAATTCCTGGACTCAGGCAATCCTCTCACCTCTGCCTCCCAAAGTGCTGGGATTACAGGAGTGAGTAACCACACCCAGCCATAAAATTATTTTCCTAGGAGTAATTTTTAGAATTTGAGTTAGCTTGTCAAAGGGAATAACTATTTTAGAGGCTCTGATACATTGCCAATTCACTTTCTAGAAAGGCATTAACTTTTAACTATTGAAGAAAACCAAAATATTACACCCCAACATATCTTTCTTTGGTGTATTTTGGGATAGCTCTCCACAGGATATAAAGACAGAAGCCCTACATAGCCATCTTTGATGGAAGAACTTGTATCTGTAGAGAATCTTCATTGATGCAGCTGACTTCTCTGAGGCCTTCCTTTGTGTGGGTCTAGGAAAGCTGAACTGGGAGCCCGATACCTTCAGAGGTCTGAGAGAAACATTTACAGCCATTGTCTGAGGGCTGCTGCTGTGAAGTCTCCTCTGTATAGCAGGATGGCCCTACCTTGGTGAGCCAGACCTTCTCTTCTTTCCTCCTAGAGCCTGTCTTGCTGCCTCCAAGCCCCTATTCTTTCTGTAGTTCAAAGATGGTATAAAATCCTCAACCATCTAACCCATCTATCAGTCTCACATTTTGTGTATAACTCCCAGGCCCATATACATGCTAAAAATAAATGTGTATACCTTTTTCTCCTATTAATCTGCGCCTTGTCAGTTCATCTTCAGAGGGTGAAAAGGAAGTTTTCTCTCTTCTCCCCACACTGTTAGAGCCACTTACATGTCTTCAAACAGAACAAAAGGATCTATTAATGGTAAGTTTTTGACTTAACAAATTCTGCTTTATGTTATTATGTGATCATATCTATAGTTGCTTTTTTTAGAATTCTTCCATTGTTTGAGGATTATTTTAAAACCTCATAAGATCCCACTTCTTGCCCTTAAGAATATTGTTGATGATGAATAAATGCTTGGTGATTGAATGAATGATTCTCTTGAACAATATTCTCCAATCCTAATTTATTTATCCATGAAATATCCTTTCTATCACTTTGTCTCCAATCTCATGTTTGATACAGCAAAGTAGGTAAGGGGCAGGGCTGAGAGGCGAGACAGCTAGACAACACAGAACCCTTGCAAGTGTGAAATTAGAGCACTCAAACTCAAAACTGTTGGAACTTTAAATTACTCTGAGCCTTGAAATAAATGTGGCTATGCAGCCTGAGACACATGTCAGGCAGCTGCAATTTCTGCCTTTTTTTCTAAATAATTAGGAAGACTAAGTGGTGCCAGAAATAAGATGCCCTTGTGGCTAGGTGTTTGAAAGCAGCCTGGACAACAAAGTAAGACCCCATCTCCACAAAAAATAAAGAAAATGTTGGCCATTCATGGTGTTGCACTCCTGTAGTTCCAGCTATCCAGGAGACTGAGGCAGAAGGATCACTTGAGCCCAGGAATTGGAGACTGCAGTGAACAATGATTGTGCCACTCTGGCCCAGCCTGGGCAACTGAGTGAGATCCCATTGAGAGAGGAGTAAGCAAGAAACTGGTTAAGCAGACAGATTAGACCGGGTCTCCCATAGGACTCCATTTTACCTGGAGAAACAGCTGCAAGTTGCAGGATCCAGACAAAAGCCACACCCGTTCCCTTTTCACTGGTTTTCTCTCTCTTTTCGAGAACCTTTTCCTAACTGGTCTTTTTGTAATCCTCACCCCATCAACCTTTTAGGATATCATGCCACCTTTTTAGTCCTTACTACTTACAAATTAGGTTAGTGTATTTTCAGTCCCTACTACCAACCAGTTAGCATACCCCTGAATATTATATAAACATCCTGCTTGGCCTCAGCATCTTCTCTCTCTCTCTCTCTCTCTCTCTCTCTCTCTCTCTCTCAGCCCCCATGCCCTGGAAACCTCTTGGGGGCCTGGAAACCCACACAGGGCCCACTTTCTGGCCCCCTCTTGCTGTGATAGCTGCTAACACTTGCTTCCTGAATACACTTCAACTTGCTTGCCCTTAGGTGTCCTCAATCCTAAATCGTCTCAGTCATGATACAAGAATTTGGGATTCATCCAGACAAGAAAGCTGTAACCTTTCCTGACCAGGAAGGGAATTTGAAAGGAAGGACCCTGAGAAACTTAGAATAAACTTAGTTCACATTTTGCCTCAGCATAACCATTTTTGCTTAGAATAACATGCTTTCAATCTAGCACAGGTTAGACATAGATAAATTTCCAATAGGCAGGTTTTTAGGAAGAGTTCAGACATTTTGCTGCAGGCCAAGCTGACAGCCTAACCCACCCCCTCAGCAAATCTCCATCAGATTTGAGACAAGGACTGCCCAACCTTTAATGGTTTACCATAATAATCTCTAAGAAAAATTTTCAGGTTCTTTGTCAAAGGCAGAAGATAAAGATCACCCCTTAGCTGGCTGAAGCCATAGAAATGAAAATAAGACTACCTTTTTTGCTAAAGAGCTTGTGGATTGGAAATGTCTGACAAGTCTCTTGCAGGAAAAATTCATCCTCTTGTCTCCTCAGATCTAGCCCATCACCATGGCAGGAATTATGTGACTAACCCACCCATCTCCCTGCTGTCCATCACTTGATGTCAGTACCTGTGCTTATATGACTCTTCATGATGATGTGGAGCAGATCACCACCCAATCACCTTAATGACCTTCCCCATCAAAGAAAAGGATTAAAAGAACTCAATCACAGGCATGCAATTCACCATTGTCTTGCTAAGCTATGGTGTGGCCATGTGCTTTTTGAGCTATGGCCAGG
The DNA here is from genome assembly GCF_000164805.1 of Carlito syrichta. Classification (NCBI taxonomy): domain Eukaryota; kingdom Metazoa; phylum Chordata; class Mammalia; order Primates; family Tarsiidae; genus Carlito; species Carlito syrichta. The sequence goes on from NW_007006287.1 coordinate 5,676, forward strand.
CCATGTTTTCTTAAGTTTTGGACCCCTCCCCTGCCTTGGGGTGGTGAATCTCCTCTTTCTCTCTCTCAAATTTACTTTTTAAATAAATTATATTTTCTAACCTAACTTCTTTAAAAGTCTTTGCACCTTTCTCATGGCATCAGATCGCACACCAGACAACCAAACCTCCAGCAGACCTGACCTCACATTCTGGAAACCCTGCTGGGAGTGTGACTCTGACATAATTCTCCAAGCAAAATGCTGTAGAACTTCCCGAGGCTCTTTGACTGTCAGGCATCCCGAAGTTCCAGGGTGCCATAACATCCTAGGTCACCATGTGTGTCTCAGGGCACTATTGTGCCCTTGGACTTGTCCTTGAGCCCCACGTGGGTCCCAGGCTGGCAATGCACCCTGGTGCAACTGCAACACCATCGCTCAAAGAAAAAAAGACCACCTTCAAACCATTACCCCTTCTCACAGACTAACAAAGTAATCTTCCTTGGAATGTCACAATCTGTGACAAATCAAATCACTGCAAAATATGCATTGACCCTGTGTAAAAAATTTTGTAATCTTGCTAAAATGTATCTGCCTATATTGGTGAATCCTTAGCTTCTCCACTTTGGAAACAGATTTCATTTGTTTGGGGGTTCTATTTCCCAGGTGGTTTTCCTCAAGGTTCACACTAGAATAAATGATACTGCCATATTTTCTGAATCACATTCTTTATGGCTGACATTTTGGCAGCTACAAAGGGACCAAAATTGGCCTCCAGAGATCACCATCACTTCTCCCGCAGCTGGGATCAGCACAGAAGCATCAGCACTAGAGACTCTGTCATCTAACCTCACCAGCGTCAGCAAGTCCCTCAGACTCAATCTCCAACTTGCTTGAGTCTCCACTAATCTAAGCAGTGCATCTTCCACCTCAACAAGGCTGGAGCCAAAGCTGCACTGCAAGGTCAAAGATCTGTTTGTTATTCTCTAGAAATTCGGCTAATCACAGATTTGAAGTGTTTACTATTCTATGAGGTTAAGATTTTGTTTGAAATTACTCCTTAGAGTGCTTCAAGTTTTCTTTCATTTAAAATTTTGGTTAGGGAATAAAACATTTTCTCTCTGAAAAGAAAAAGAAGTAAATCTTTGTGACAAGCAAAACATTTGTAATCTTTAGAATGACAGATTCTGAAGCTTGGTTCAATTGACAAATCTAAACTTCTTTCTTCTGTGGTTAAAATTATAAAAAATACTTTACAAGGATGAAATAGGTCTTGAAGACATGAACCATTGTTCCTTCTGACCAAAAGACACCTTAGGTCACAAAGTCTAGCAGTAGTATCAGAACTGATTGCATGTGACATGAAGTGGTCTCACAGGGAATCCCTTAAGGAGAACAGACAAGAACCTTGCCTAGTCTGGTGGACACAGTCAAAAGCTCACAAAAAGCACCCAAGTGTTTTGCAACCAGAGACATGTAAAAAGAAAGAACTAAGTCAAGGTGACATTTTGAGGTGCTATTTCCACAAGCTACGTACTCAGTCCAACTCACCTCTCATTAAGGTCTCTTGGTCATTCAAAAGGAAAGTGTAAGTTATAGGTGTTCATCTTTCTAAAGCTAAGTCTACTTCCTTTAGAAGGCATCTGCCATTGGAAACATCACCTGGATTCATGTTTAATACTTATGGAACCTCTTCACGCAAATATTAGAAAAAACGGTCTCACATAACTCATGAAATCTCAAACAGCAATGTCTAAAATTGGGTGTCTTTGAAATACCTATACTAGTTTATCTGCACACTCAATTTTAAAAAGCTGGCCCTGAAGTAAAACAAAATAACTGGGAGAGATATTTTCAATGGTATTTAGAAGCTTCTAAAAGAGGTTCTTATAAAACCGTCTTTGCAAGAAAAAGAAAAAAGAAAGAATATCTGAATTGGAAAAGACACCAAAATTTGCCCCCCTCCTTCAGTTCCTACTTCTCTTGTGTCATAATTTCCTTATCCAGACTTGCCTCCCCTTCTTCCCTCCTCCGTCTCCTTCTCTGGCTCCATTTGGGAATATCCTATGTCATGTAGAGAGGAAACTGCCTTGGTTTATCAACCATGGGCAAAGTAAAACTTAAAGGCATAGTTAAAGAATTCCTAGATCTTCTGTAGGACACTAATGAACTTGCTAGAAAATTCTAATTAAACATTCAAACTTGTTATCCCAGATTCTCTAATTTATATCTATGGCTTATGTGTTCATGTCAGAAAGTAAAGTCAAAGATTGGGTAGCAAAGAAAAACTCTCTGGAGAAAGTCTTTTGAGAATGAGTTCGCAGCACTGCCAAAGCTTTACTAGATGTTATTCCCTTCATTTCCAAAGAGTCATTGATTGGAACAAAATACAATAATGCTGAAAAGGACTAAGCTCTGACCTTTTTCTCTTGTCCAAATTCCTAACTGAGAAACTTGGGGAATCATACCTGATAAGGACCCATGCAAAAGGATTTTTATTACAGTATATGCTGAAGTTTGTTTTGTAACCTGACTCTGGCACAACTTCACACAACAGATTTTTAAAAAATAAAAGCGAAGCTGCCTCTTGGGACTTCAGACTCTGAGCACCTGGTGAGACACTTACTTATCCTCTCTGAAATCTGCCATAAATCAAGAAACTTGATCTACATATCAGAGAACTTGGAGTTTTCCCATCCCCTTATCTCAATAAGACATCTCCTCTACTGTTTTTCAAAATTCCTAAATAGAAGCTAAAAATTGCCTGTCAGGATATCTTTGAATAGACTTATTAGCTGCAAGCCCCCACTTGGAGATGTCCTGCCTTCCTGGACTGAACCAGTGTAAATTTCATATGTATTGCTTTATGTTTTGTGGTAACTTTTGCTATTTAAAATGTATATAACCAAGCCAGGTTCAGTGGCTTAGCCTGTAATCCCGTGCTTTGGGAGACTGAGGTGAGTGGATTGCCTGAGCCCGCGGGTTCGAGACCTGCCTGGGCAAGTGGGTGAGACCTCATCTCTACAATAAATAAATTAAAAAATTAGCTGGGCATGGTACAGAACTACAGTTTGGACAACAGAGTGAGACTCCCACTCAAAATAAATAAATAAATAAATAGATAAATAAATAAATAAAATGTATATAACCAAATTGCAATGCAACCATCTTGAACATATGCTCTTAAGACCTCTTGGGACTGTTTCCCAGGTCTAGTCACTCACAGTTTGCTCACAATAAAGCTCGTCAAGCATATTTGATTGAAAGTGGAATTTTTTCATTGTCACTGACAACATCTTGATGATCCTGTAATGTCATACTGTGAAAGATTTTTAAAACTTTCAAACAATATTCTGGCTTACAGCTACCACTGGGGAGAGGAGAACCTATTCAGTAGATGGTACTGTAAAAACTGGCTGAACACATGAAGAAGATTGAAACAGGACCCCTACCTATCACCATACATAAAAATCAACCCCAAATGATCAAAGACATAAACGTAAAACCTCAAACTATAAGAATCTTAGAAAATGCAGGAGGCACCCACATGGGAATCAGAGTAGGCAACCAATTCCTGATCAAAACCCAAGATGTCCATGCCATAAGAGATAAGATAGACAAGTGGTATCTCATTAAGCAGAAAAAATTTTGCAAAGCAAAAGAAACCATCAAGAGAATGGAGAGACAGTACACAGAAAGGGGGAAAAATATTTACCAACTGTATATCTGACAAAGGCCTAACATTCAGCATCTACAAGGAACTCCATCATGTTGAGAGGAAAAAAACAAACAGTCCGAATCAAAAAAATGGGCCAAAGACATGAATAGGCACTTCTCAAAAGAAGAGATGCAGGTAGCCAACAGACACATGAGAAAGTCCTCAGCATCACTAATCAGCAGAGAAATGCACATCAAAACCACAATGAGATACCACCTAACTCCAGTAAGAGTGGCCATGATTAATAAAACAAAAAACAATAGATGCTGGTGAGTATGCAGAGAAAAGGGAACACTTCTACACTGCTGGTAGGAATGCAAACTAGCTTAACCTCTATGGAAAACAGCATGGTATTTTCTAAAATAACTAGAAACTGACCTTCCATATGACCCCGCAATCCCCTTGCCAGGAATATACCCAGAGAAACTCAAATCATTCTACAAAAAAGATTCCTATATGCACGTGTTTATTGCAGCAGTACTCACAATAGCAAAAACATGGAATCAACTCTGCTGCCCATCAAAACTGGACTGGATTAAAAGTTGTGGTACATATACACAATGGAATATTATGCAACCATAAATAAGGACAAACATATGGACTTTGCAGCAGCCTGGATGAATTTAGAGTCTATAATACTCAGTGATCTATCACAGAAACAAAGAACTGAGTACCACATGCTCTCATTCATAAGTAGACCCTGAATATTTATCATAATTCTATAAGAAAGTGATAGGCAATAGAGGGATACTGCCAGGAGAGGGGAGGAGGGACACACATCAATAAGGGTAGTTTGTGAAGTTGGGACAAAAGGGAGGCCTAAACTTTACCTGTATGATGACCACTTGTATACCAAATCCTGAATTGTACCCCACATCTTTAAAATTAAAAATAAAAAGAAGAAAGATATGCTAACTTCTAAAGTGATACTCTCCTTAACTCAAAACTTACTATCGAATTAGATGAAGAATTGGCAATTATTATAAAGAGACAATATCCCAGTTGGGCTACTTCTCAAACTCGTTAGCTAGTGAATTCTTACACCTTAAAAAAAGAAGAAAAGGATACGGAAGTAAGACTGACCCCATCCCCTGCTTTGCAATTACTGCAAAAAAAATAAAAACCCTAGAGGTTTCAAAAATGATTGTAGAAAATTAAAATGAAAAGAACAGCAATAGACCAAAGAAGAAGGAGGAGGAGGAGAAGGGATGCTCTCAGGAAATCAAAGAGATCTTCTCTTTTCATTTCACTAATACCTTAGGAAAATTTGAAAGTAATTTAATGGAGAGTAAACAATCTCTTATTGATGTTGAAGTTACATTATCAGTGACAAATTCCATCTGATTACAAGGGTTCATTTCTTGAAGTTAAAAAGACAATACAAATAGTGGGTGTAACAAGTACTTCGATATTAGTATGTAAATCTCAACCAAGGTCCCCTATAGGGAATATATGTTTTCCTCTTGATTCCCTCAGTCCCTGTCCATTCAAAAGGGAGAGACTTTTAAGAATTATACAATACTCATACCTCTTTCTCTCAAAAGGGGGAAATATATGTAGAATTCAAAGATAAAATAGAATTATTAGGTTTAATTTTTTTTCAAACTATGACCATCTCAATTCACAAATTGAAATTCACATTGCCATGGAGAAAACTAAATTGTTTTTTTTTTTTTTTTTTTTTAGTTGGAGTCTCACTCTGTCACCCAGACTGGAGTGCAGTGGCTGCTCCCGGCCACCACAGCCTCACCTGCTGGGCTCTGGTGATCCTTCCACCTCAGCCTTCCGAGTCGCCAGAATTACAGGTGTGCGCTACCATGCCTGGCTGATTTTTTGATTTAATGTAGAGATGAGGTCTCGCCTGCCCAGGCGGGTCTCAACCCCACAGGCTCAGGCAATCCACTCACCTCAGCCTCCCATAGTCACGGGATTAAAGGTTGAGACACTGAGCCCAGCTAGAAAACTAAATTGTTAATAAAGAATTACAAGAACTATTAAAATTAGTACCTAATCAATTGTAGTTAAAAATCTGTGCCCATTTTCTTAGCTGCTTCAATGATAATCCAAAGAAATTCATCAAAATCTCTTCTCAACCTTGAATAGTACCTTCTAAGATCAGAGGCTTTGGAAAGGATAAGATCTAAAGTTTTGGGTTATATAAAAGGAAGCTTGGTTAGTCCTTATATAAGCCCATGTAAGACCGCACTGTCTTCTGTAAGAAAGCCAAACAATAGAGGGTAGAGATTTTCACGGGACATGAGAGCAACTGATAACATGGTCATTCCTCAATGTCAAGTAGTACCAAACTCCCATACTTTGTTGGCTGTCATCCCGATTAGGGTGAGTTCCTCACTGTAATAGATCTGTGTAGTAAGTTCTCTAATATTCCTGTGGATAACAGTAGCCATCTTGCTTCATCTTCACTGGGATAACAGACAATATGTATGTATGGATATGCCGGAGGATACACTGAGAGTCCAACTTATTTTTCACAAATATTAAATGCAAACCTTCTGAATATTGACTTCCTGACTCAGTATGAAAATGATTCACTTCTCTGTTCAAGGGATAAGCAGGCCCCTAGAGAGAATGGAATCTGCTTTTACAATAATTTGCCTCAAAAGGATACAAAAAATCTTAAAGCAAAAATTTCAGTTTCATTCAAAATAGGAAAGATACTTAGGTCACCTAATGTCAAAGGAAGGCTTTTTAAAAAATCAAATCCAGGTAGAATAAATGGAATATTGGTCTTCCTTTCTCCCCAAATTAAGAAACAACTGAGAATATTTTTGGTGTTGACAGGAAACTGCAGAAATTGAAATCTAAACTTCACCTTAAAAACTTAACCCTAACTGGGCACAGTGGCTCATGCCTGTAATGCCAGCACTTTGGGAGGTGGAGGCAAGAGGATGCCTGAGCCCAGGGGTAGGAGACCAGACTGGGCAGCTTAGCAAGACCTCATTTCTACAATAAGCTTTTTTAAATAGTCAAATGTATTGGCACATGCCTTTAGCTCCATCTACTTGGATGAGGTGGCCATGAGGGTGCTGCTGCACTCCAGCCTGGGTGACAGTGAGATTCCGACTCAAAACAAACAAAAAAACTTAACCTATATATACTATTTTAACACAAGGTAAGCCAGACTCCCTGGAGTGGACAGAGGTAAACTGGTTAATATTGAAAGAAATTTAAAAGCATTTAATAGATGCCCCAGCTTTAGGGCATCAACATAATGATATTATATTTTTATTGTTTATTCAAAAAAATCAGTGAATGCCTTAGGTGTTCTGACTTAAAAACATGGAGATCAAAATAAACCTGTAGGCTACTGTAGTCAATAGTTGGATTCTGTGGCTAGGGTGTTGCCATCTTTCGTGATAGCAATACTGGCTACTGACCTAACTGTTCTTATTAACAATAGAAGAAACCAAAGAAATAGCAACAAAAACTCCCTTTACTATCTTCATTCCACATTCTGTGGAAGTGCTTCTAAGCTCGCACCACTCTCAACACAATTAGTAGACTGGCTTCTTATGAAGTTATTCTTCTTCCTGTTCCCTACACTACAATCTCCATGTAGTAATCTAAATCCTGCCACTCTTCTGCCCTGCATTCAGATGAAACACCACATGCTTGCATAATCTTAACCAATATGCTTCTGTCTCCTAGGATGAACTTCGGTTTACAGATGGATCTCATTTAAAGGATAAAATCAGAATTTATCTTGCAGGTAATATTATAGTATTTTTAACTGGGGAAAGGGTAAGTGCTTATCTTCCAGGAGTGACCTTCCTTCAACAAGTGTTGGGTATCTCTTTTCAAGGACAAGATTGGATAGAATATCAGAAATGCATCCATGTTTCTTAAGAACAATCATCAGCATTTAATACTGGTATGACTAAGGATGATGTGCACCATTAGCCTGTTAGATATACATTACAAAGCAAAGGACATGGGAAGAGATTTTCAGTAGATGAAACCAAATAATTCATTTTAAGGCTAGTGCTGTTCTAACTGAGAGATAAGGCGATTCAAATTTGGGATAGTGTAACACAAATTTGGGATGGTTTTTTATGGCTTACTTGCTCTTTTGGTCAGTTTAGTCAGCTCACCCCTTTTTGGGGAACAAAAAAATCACACCATACATACATGGCCCAGTAGCAGTAAAGATATGGGTTGGGAACTCCAGGAACAGTGTATACATACCATTATGTTACAAAGGACAGATCAGCATACCACTAAGTGGACACAGCAAACATGGCACCTACTGGCTAGCTCTGAATGGAATGTCTTGGCTATGCAGCACCAACCTATAGCCATGGTCACCCCCAGGATGAATAGGATGGTGTTCTTTGTGCTATGCCTGGGCATGAATTGAATAGTTAATTCCCATTTAAAGCACATAAATCTTCCTCATTTATAATCCCATCAGATTGGCTCTGTATTCCATTGGTATGATCTTGTAGTTTCCATATTTCTGCCATGACTGGGTACCGAGGATGTCATTTGGCACTCAGAGGCCCCAACCAATCACACAAAAAGGCTCTAAATGATGGTTGCAGGGTGACTCATGATTAAACAATGAAGTTGCTCTCATGACAAGTCTTGTACTACAGAACTGTATGGCCTTAGGCATACTTGCTGTGGCCCAAGAGGGAAACTGTGCTAAATGGAATGTTGTGTCTAAACTCAGATGAATAAGACAGCATCACTAAATTAATGGCTCATATGAAAACCCAAATAACTGCCCTTTCAGATCTAACACCCTTTCTAAACAATTGACTAAGTAGCTGGGTTTTAATCCTGGAAAACTTGGTGGCAGAAACTATTATTTACTTATTCTATGAATTATAATAATTTGTTGTGTTTTGTCCTCTTTTTTTTTTTTTTTTTAGTACCTATTACTGCTGTGGCATTTATTCACAATGGAGCCAATGCATTAAGTAAAGAAACTAAAGTAATGGTTGCTCAAATAATTGTGTTAATTGAAGATACAGCTGTGTAGTCTCTTTCAGATTGCAAAGTCAATGCGTTCATGTTGCTTTAAATCCATCCTATATCTCATCATCTTTGTAGTCTAATAAATTCCTCTGCTAGGAGACATGACACTCCAGGAATGAGCATTCAACAGGAACTAAACTCTCGAACATAGGAGTTCAAGCTGTTTGAGTTCATCTATGATACTTTCCTAGAAAAATCTTGATGAAAAGGGAAAATGTGATATTAAGCAATTGAACTTAAAGCCAATGGAACTTTATTTAGAGCCTTGAGAGGAATGCAGCATGTGTCCTCAGTACGTGGCATGCAGTTGCAACTTCTGCCTTTTTTCTTCTGTAAATAATTAGGAAGACCAAGTAGCAGCAGAGATAAAACCCCCTCAGATCATTACTTGCGGGGATCTAGCCCCTGCCGGGTCGTGAGGTTTCCTGAAGGAGAGACAGATAGCCAAAAGATGAACATATTATACTTGGACACCTGCTTCCTGAACAGATGACAATTTAATGTTAGTTAACACACAGCTTTTATGTCATTCATAAAGGGGCAAGACAAAGAAAATTCCTTCACGTACATATGCTTTAAAATTTACCACCATCTAGCAGTCTAGAAGTGACAAGCAAGTCAAGAACACTATCTACTTGTAGTTAACGAGTATTTATCATACAGCCAAAAATAATAGTTTTAGTTCAGTCCCAAATTACAGTCCTTGAAATACTTCAAGAAAGTTTCTAGGTGCACAGTTCTTCATGTAGCAGGAGTTTTTCTCTTTTGGGCTTTTATGACCTTCAAAGCTTTGTAATCACCTTTCTTGTCCAGGTGTCTTCGTTACTTTTCTCTTATCATGCAGTGTTTATTTCTAAAGAAAACTCAAAAGAAGCTTTTAGTGACATTTCTCAGGCCCCCAAGGTTGCTTTCTGTATTTAGTTAATTAACATAAAAGTATCTAATTAGTATATTATGAATTCAGTGAAAACCCACTCTATAAATGTTTACTTAAAATTTAACTATAGAATTAAGTAAAAACTTTAACTTTTAATCTTTATCCTAAGTCTGTGAGGACAGAGTTATAAATCACCTACATAACTCCTAGATAAGTGTTAGAACTTATAATGAATTCATAATGAACTTACTATAAACTTGTGCTTCTAAAAAACCTTATGTCTAAACACTAAACTGCATAAGCCTAAATCAAATAAGGAGTGAATATACTTATATCATATTTTACTCAAGCAATATCTAGTAACTTATAACCAAGTGAAAGAAAGCATTCCCAATGTGCTTCAGAGTTTAACTATTGCATATGTTAGAAAAGGCCAAGCAGCATAGTGAGAAAATGGAAAAATGAACCATGACATTCTCAGGTTAGCTATGAGTACTTCGCATAAACATGCCATTTTCTTCTTCCACGACTGCACAGAATTCTTCAGCTGTACCAAACAGCAAAGGTGGAAGACAGAAGAGCCTCAGTTGCCTGGACTCACTCTGTGGCCAGGGGTACTAAGTGCACTTGGACTTTGTCAATCAGGCGGGCCTCCAAGGCTGGCTCCCAACAATTACTCCTTCTCATAGAGTGATAAAGTAATCTTCCTTGGAATGTAGCACTCTGTAACCAATGAAATCTCTTTAGCTTATATACTGATCCTGTATGGGAAATGTAATCTTGCTAAAATTTATCTGTTGTTGCCTATATAAGTGAAACCTTAACTTCTCCACTTTGGAGTGAGGTCCTTATTTGTTTGGAGTCTGAATTTTTCCAGTGGCTAACCTCAAGTTTTGTGGACAAATAAACTATATACTTAAAATCTCATTATTTTAGGTTGACAGAGCGGGCAGCAGGGCCAGGGAACTCACAGCCTAGAGAGCTCCCTAATGTGTAGAGGGCTGTGGTCCAGAGTTGCATCTACTTGCAGCGCAGGAGAGGCTCCATGCCTATATCCAGACTCGATGGTCCACTCTCCAGGTCTTGGGCTCTCAATGTTTCCACCTTTAGTGTCACCCTGAGGGTGCTGTGGCAGTCCAGGGTCCTCCTGGGGTCTGGAAAAAAAGAAAAAAATAGCTACTCTTTCAGGCCCCTGCTGTCTGGTAGTGTGTTCCAATTCAGTCAGAATCAGAAAGGAAAAATGACCACTTTCACTCCTCCCTGAGGGAGTCTGAAATTAGAAAAGACTGTGAGATCAATTTGATGAAGAAATTGATAAACCTTAGGTTGCCTGAAGTTAGTCAAATAGCCTACCTTTCCTCTGTGGGCAAAGTGGCCTTCTCAGTGAAGGGTAGTTGTGTGTGTCTCCTTAAGGCATGCTACTTTGGCATATTGATTATTTTGAGCTGAAGGCAGTTAAGGAGGAAATGTTTTAAACAGCTCTTTGCACTTCATTTGCCTAAAATTAGTGCATAAATTTGTATAAGTATCCACTTCCTTCTCTACCTGGAAGAACAGACAATCTCTGCAAACCAAGACACACCAGAAGAATCTATTGACTCTGCTAAAATTTGGCCCTTATCTACCCTTGGTTTCCCCATATATCTACTTTCCCACAATTCACTTCCCTAGAAATTTAATGTTAGTTTCCTTTGTCTTGTCACTTCTCTAAAAACCTATTGTTCTCTTGTTGAGATGTCAAATAGGACCAACTCCAACCATCCCTTTGAGTGACTTACCTTTAGGTGTTCCCCTGGGTGTGCACAATGCATATGTGAGAAATTTTTGTTTGTTTTCCTCTTGATGATCTGTCTTTTGTTATAAGAGTTTTCTTTATTCCCCTACTTCAGGCATCCTGTGTCCCTATGAGACCAAGGCCTTGGTGCCAAGGTCTCTCCACACCGTGCTTCTTCTGTGGTCTGGTGCCTGTGCACTGTCTCATCCTTCCATGCCTAGGAGGAAAGCCACTGCCTCATGTGGCCACACATTTGCCATACCTCTATCCATTGTCCTTCATAACACTCTCAGGTATTCTACCTAGAATGTGCCAGCTGTTTCTTGCCAAAACCTTGCTAGATGCGTTGCTGTACTCCTTAGAGTTCCCTTGGAAAACTTGATCTAATCTGTTTCAAGCCTTGGGCTGAGAGGGATGGGCTGTCCCAGTGAGCCTTGGGGCCTCTGGGACTGCTCAGTCCATGAGCCTCATCTCATGTGGTATCTTTGTCAAGGGACACCCCTCTGCTCTCCTCTGCCCCCATGGCCTTGTTTTAAGGCCCATTTTATTTTGTTTTATCTTATTTTATTTTATTTTAAAGACATGGGGTACAATTCAGGGTTAGATATACAAATGTTCATTATGCAGTTTCCCTTGTTAATGAGGTGTGCCCCTCCTTCCCCTGGTAGTTTCCTTCAACTGCCTTAAAGCTCATTTTAGGTGGTGACACCTTCAAAACCCTTTGCTGCTCCTTACAGACCTCTTTAAATCTCTAGAACTTTGTTACTTGTACTCAGCATTTCTCACATTTTCTTATCATTATCAGGATCCCCAGGCTCACTCATCTTCAAACCCTCTGCACAGAGGGCAATAAATGTTTGTTGAACAAATCATCCTCAACTTGTACTCATGGAACTGGCTGGAGGAAGTGTTAGCTCAAGATCCACAGCACTCAGGGTAGAGTGCATTTTAGAGTCCAAAGACCCAGATTTCCAGCTCTCCTTTCCTCCTGATCCTTCTTTCTGGAGTCCTTGGTCCTTCTGGGGCACTGGCACAATGGCTTCAGGGGAGTTCCTTTGTCCCTGCCTGCAAGGACTTAAGTTATGTGTATGTGCTTCCTAGGCCTTATAAATAAGGAAATCCAACATCAGGGTGTCTCTTTAAGGGTGGATTGGCTGTGACTTTAATGACAGGTTAGAGGGGAAACCCACTCAGGCAAGCAAGACAGGCTGGGTTCAAGATTCAGGCCCCCAGGCTGAAATCCCAGCAACTCAGTCTTGCTGAGATTCAACTTCCTCATCTTTAAGTGGAGCTGGTGATAGTGTTTACTTCACTGTCACAGGGTTATGAGGATTAGGTTACATAAAGTACCTAACTTAGTACCTAGTAAATACAAGTAGTCAATAATTGTTATCACTTATTGTTATTTAAATGGGATACGGGGAAAACAGACCATGCATGTAAGTCTATCAATAGAAATCAATCAGCTCACACACACAAATCCATCTTGGCCTCTAAGTCAACCTGTGGCTACTCCCCAGAAGAGAGCCACATAGAGGAAGGAGAACTGGAAGGAGACAGGTAGGATATGAAGTCAGGGGTCCTCCAGAGTGAAGGTAGCCATGTTCCCATGCATTCTGATGAGTTATGTCAGTGGACCCTGTGGCTAACCAGGTGGCCACGGCCGGGTCATTTCTGGGGCAGGGATCCAGGACCTTGTAGCTGGACCTGAGTGGGTTGAGACTTTAAGTGAGGTTCTGCATATGTAGAGTAGAACTGCCAGTCCCAGAGAGCTGCCCAAGGGCACACTGCTACTGTGGAGGCTTGGCAGCTCCTGCCCTACCTTGTTCTTCCAGGTTCCTGGTTGAAGGGCAGAGGCTGGGCTGTCAGGAGCAGGTCCTGCAGACAGGCGAGGGACAGACAGGGCAGTGTTGCTAAAGCAGCAGAGGTGGGCCCTGATTTAAATTTTGGATTCCATGACACATGTGACCTGGCAGTGGCCTCCAGGTGTTCCGGAGCCCCCAACCACCCACTCGGCAGGACTGTGCTCTGCTCACCAGAGGGCACCAGCACATGGCCTGATGTGGCCCACCAGTCTTAGGTGGAGGCTCCTGAGTGGAGGCCCGTGTACTCCTTCCCCGTGACATGCAGCTCAGAGGGCAGGATGCTTGAATCCTGGCACCCACCTGAGCTGTGTGTGAGGTGCTAGAAGCCCAACCAGTGGATGGAAAGATTGGCTCACAATTTGGAGGAGACAAGGAGCACAAACCAGGATTTAGTCTTCAGGCATAGGCAACACACCCTGGGTTTCTGATCCAGGTGCAGAATCCCCAGGGGAGTGTGAGGCCCCAATGAGTGTAAGTGAGAATGCACACCTGCATGTGATTTGTACATGTGTGTGCATGTGTGTCACTGGTGAGGCCTCAGGAGGCCAGAGGGCAGGGAAG
>NW_007006288.1:0-4495 GCF_000164805.1 Carlito syrichta
AATGGAATGAACTGGAGTGGAATGGAATAGAGTGGAGTGGAATGGAATAGAATTGAATGGAATGGAGTGGAATGGAGCAGAATGGAATGGAAAGAAGGGCAAGGAATGCAAGGGAATGGAGTGGAATGGAATGGAATGGAAAGCAGTGGAATGGAGATGACTTTAATGGAATGGAATAGAATGGAGAGGAGTGGAATGGAATGGAATGGAACGGAGAGTAATGGAATGGAATGGAATGAAATGGAGTGGATTGCAACAGAGTGAAATGGGAGGAACGGGAATAGAATGGGTCGGAATGGAATGGGATGGAGACGAATGGAATTGAATGAGAGAAATGGAATGGAAATGAATGGAATGGAATGTAATTGAATTGAGAGGGATGGAGAGGAGTGGAATGGGGAGGAACAGAGAATGGAGTCGAGAGGAATGGAATGAAATGGACTGGAGTGGGATGGAATGCAGTGAAATGGAATGGGGAAGAATGGAATGGAATGGAGTGGAATGGAATGGAGTGGAATGGAATGGAAAGGAAAGGAGGTGAGTGGAGTGGAGTGGAATGTAAGGGAGTGAAATGAAATGGAATGGAATGGAGAAGAATGTAATGGAAAGGAATGGAATGGAATGGAGAGGAAAGAATCGAATGGAATGGAGTGGAATGCAGAGAAAAGGAATGGAATGGAGAGGAATAGAATGGAATAAAATGGAGAGTAAAATATTGGAATGCAATGGAAAGGAGACGAATGGAATGTAATGTAAGGAATAGAGTGGAATGGATTGGAATGGAAAGGAAGGGAATGGAAAGGAATGAAAAGGAGAGGAATGGAGAGAAATGGAATGTAATGGAACCGAGAGGAATGGAATAGAATGGAATGGTGTGGAATGGAATGGAATGAAATGGAGAGGAGTGGAATGGAATGGTGTGGAGAGGAATGGAATGGAGAGGAGTGGAGTGGAATGGAGTGGAATGGAATGAAGAGGAAGGGAATGGAACGGAATTGATTGGAATGGAATGGAGAGGAATGGATTGGAATGGAATGGAGTGGAACGGAATGGAATAGAGGGGAATGGAATGGAATGGAACGGAATGCAGTGGAATGGAATGGGGAAGAATGGAATGGAATGCATTGGAATGGAATGGAATGGAGTGTAATGGAATGGAATGGAGTGGAGAGGAACAGAATAGAATGGAATGGAGAGGTATGGAATGGAATAAAATGGAGAGGAAAAAATTGGAATGCAATGGAAAGGAGAGGAATGGAATGGAATGGAATAGAGTGGAATGGATTGGAATGGAAAGTAAGGGAATGGAATGGAATATAGAGGAATGGAGAAAAATGAAAAGGAGAGGAATAGAAGAGAACCGAGAGGAATGGAATAGAATGGAATGGAGTGGAGTGGAATGGAATGGAATGGAATGGAGGGGAGTGGAATGGAATGGAGTGGAGAGGAATGGAATGGAGTGGAGTGGGATGGAATGGAGAGGAATGGAATGGAATGGAATTGATTGGAATGGAATGGAATGGAGAGGAATGGATTGGAATGTAATGGAGTGGAATGGAATGGAATAGAGGGGAATGAAATGGAATGGAATGGGGAGGAGTGGAAAGGAATGGAAAAAATTGGAGATGAATGGAATGGGGAGGAATGGAATGGAAATGAATGGAATGGAGTGGAATGGGGAGAACTGGATTGGAATGCAGACGAAAGGAATGGAGATGAATGAATAGAATGGAATGGAATGGAATGCAGAGGGATGGAGAGGAATGGTAAGGGGGCAATGTAGAGGAATGGAATGGGGAGGAATGGAATGGAATGGAATGGAATGGAAAGGAATGGCAAGAAATGCAATTATATGGAGTGGAATAGAATGGAATGGAGATGAATTTAATGGAATGGAATGGAATGGTGAGGAATTTAAGGAGGGGAATTGAATGGAAGTGAATGGAATGAATCTGAATGGAACGGAACGGAATGGAATAGAGAGGGATGGAGGAGAGTGGAATGGATTGGAATGGGGTGGAATGGAATGGAATGGAGTGGAATGGAATAGGGGTGGAATGGAATAGGGGTGGAATGGAATAGGAGGAATGGAATGAAATGGAATGGAATGGAGAGGAATGGAATGGAATGGAGAGGAATGGAATGAAATGGAATTGAATTATGAGGAGTGGAGTGGAATGAGTGCAATGGAACTGAATGAAATGGGATGGAATGGAGAAGAATGGAATGCTATTTAATGGAATGTAATGGAGAGGAAAGAATGGAATGGAATGGAGATGAATGGAATGAAAATGAATGGAATGGAATGGAATTGAATGGAGAGGGAAGGAGAGGAGTGGAATGGGGAGGAATGGAGGAAAGTGGAATGGAATGGAGTGGAATGGAATGGATTGGAATGGAATGGAATGTTGTGGAATGGAATATTGTGGAATGGAATGGAATGGATTGGAATGGAATGGAATGGAGAGGAATGGAATTGGAATGGAGAGGAATGGAATGGAAATGAATGGAGTGGAGTGTAGGGGAATGGAATGGAATGGAATGGAATGAAATGAAATGGGATTGAATGGAGAAGAATGGAATCCAATGGAATGGAATGGAAAGGAGAGGAAAGGAATGGAATGGAATGAAAAGAAATGGCATGGAATGGAGTGGAATGGCATGGAATGGAGATGATTGGCATGGAATGGAATGGAGAGGATGGCGATGGAGTGCGAAGGAATGGAATAGAATGGAATAGGAAGGAGAGAAATGTAATGGAGAAGAATGGAGAGGAAAAGAATGAAATGGAATAGAATGGAGTGGAATGGAATGAAATGGGGAGAAATGGAATGGAATGGAGCGGAATGGAATGGAATAGAGATTTATGGAATGGAATGGAGTGGAACGGAATGGATGGAAAGGAGTGGAGTGGAGTGGAGTGGAATGAAATCAAAAGAAATGAAATGGAATGGATTGGAGAAGAATAAATGGACAGGAATGGAGAGGAATTGAATGGAGTGGAATGGAATGGAATGGAAAGGAGAGGGAAGAATCAAATGGAATGGAGAGAAATGGAATGGAAAGGAGAGGAATGGAACAGAATTGAATAGAGAGGATTGGAATGGAGTAAAATGGAGAGGAATGGAATGGAAGGGAATGAAATGGAAAGGAGAGGAACAGAATGGAATGGAATAGAGTGCAATGGAATGGAATAGAGTGCAATGGAATGGAATGGAATGGATTCGAATGGAATGGAATGGAATAGAGAAGAATGGAGAATAATAAAAAGGAGAGGAATGGAAAGGAATGGAATGGAAGGGATTGAAGAGGAATGGAATAGAATGGAATGGAATGGAGTGGAATAGAATGGAATGGAATGAAGAGGAGTGGAATGGAATGAAGTGGAGTGGAATGGAATGGAGTGGAGTGGAATGGAATGCAGTGGAATGGAATGGAATGGAGAGGAATGGAATGGAATGGAATGGACTGGATTGGAATGGAATGGGAAGGAGAGGAATGGATTGGAAAGTAATGGAGTGGAATGGAATGGAAAAAAATGGAAAGGAGTGGAATGCAATGGAGTGGAATGGAATGGAAAGGAGAGGAATGGAATGGAATTGAATGGAGTGAAATGGAATGGAGTGGAGTGGAATGGATTGGAATGGAATGGAATTGAATTGAACAGAATGGCAAGGAATGGAATGGAATGGAGAGGTATGGAATGGAAAGAAATGGAATGGAATGGCATGGAATGGCGTGGAATGGCATGAACTGGTGTGGAATGGAATCGGGAGGAATGGAATGGAATGGAGAGGAATGGAATGGAATGGAAGGGAATGGAATGCAATGGAATGAAATGTAGTGGAATGGAGTAGAATTGAATGGAAATGAATGGAATAAAATGAAAGGGAATGGAGAAGAATGAAATGGACTGGAATGGAGAGGAATGTAATGTAATGTAATGGAATCGAATGGAGAGGAAAGGAATGGAATGGAATGACACAGAGGAGTACGGAATGGAATGGAGAGGAATGGAATGGAAGGGAGAGGAATGGAATGGAACGGATTGGCTAGGAATGGAAAGGATGGAATGTTATGGAAGGAAATGGATTGGAATGGAAAATAATGGAATACAGAGCAATCTAGAGGAACGGAAAGAAGAGGAATGGAATGGAATGGTATGATGCGAAATGGAGTAGAATGGAACGTAATGGAGAGTAATAAAATGGAAGGGAAATGAATGGATTGGAATGGAATGGAACGGAATGGAAAGGAGTGGAATGGAGAGGAATGGAATGGAATGGAGAGGAATGGAATGGAGAGGTATAGAATAGAGTGAATGGAACAGAATGGAAAGGAATGGAATGGAAAGGACTGGAATGGAATGGAGAGGAATGGAATAGAAATGATGGAATGGAATGGAAAGGAAAGGAGAGGGTTGGAGAGGAGTGGAATGGGGAGGAATGGAGAAGAATGGAATGGAGTGGTATGGAATGGAATGGAGTGGAATGGC
>NW_007006289.1:0-417 GCF_000164805.1 Carlito syrichta
ATGGAGAGGAAAGGAATGGAGAGAAATGGAATAGAGTGTAATGAAATGGAAAAGAAGGTGAAAGAATGGAAAAAAGGAATGGAATGGAATGCAAAGAATGCAATGGAATACAGGAATGGAATAGAATGTGAAGGAATGGAATGGAATAAAGCATAGTAAAATTGAATGGAGACGAATGGAATGGAGTGAAATGAAGAGGACTGGAATGGAATAGAAAGGAATGGAATGGAGAGGAATGGAATGGAAAGGAATCGTATTGAGAGGAATGGAAATGAATGGAACAGAAAGGACAGGAAGGTTCTGGAAAGTAATATAGTGAAATGCAATGAAATGGAAATAAATGGGAATCGATTGGATAGGCATACAATGGAATGGAATGCAGAGGAATGGAATGGAATGGGGTGGAAAGGAATGGAA
>NW_007006290.1:0-419 GCF_000164805.1 Carlito syrichta
AGAAACTTAGAAAGTGCAGGACACACCCTTATGGAAATTGGAACTGGCAATCAATTCCTGAACAAAATCTGAAATGCACGGGCCATAAGAGATTAGACAAATGGGACCTCATCAAACTGACAAGTTTCCGCTAAGCCAAAGAAACCATCAGGAGAGCAGGGAGACAGCCCACAGACTGGGAAAAAGAATTTCCCAACTCCATGTCTGACAAAGGTCTAACATCTTGGGTCTACAAGGAACTCAAACGTGCTGAAAAGAAATAAACAAACAACCCCATTACAAGATGGGCAAAAGATATGAACAGATACTTCTCAAAAGAAGACATATGACCGGCCAAGAATCCCTACTTCTAATACCATCACATTGGGATTTACAATTTCAACATATAAAGCTTCAGAGAGACACAAACGATTCAGTCC
>NW_007006291.1:0-330 GCF_000164805.1 Carlito syrichta
ACCACATCCCATATAGCAGATACCATGGGTGCCACCATGCGTGTCTCCAGTTTTTGCATTCCCAGGAGTGATGAGGTCTCATTCTGTGGCCCAGACTGGTCTCAAACTCCCAGCCTGCAGTGGTTCTATGCCTTGGCCTCTCAAAGTTACAGCCCAATTTTCTGCCAATTCACCGTCTTTTGGGAACTCTAGGAGGCTGGGCCCTCCTTCACAATTGATCTCTGTCTGTTCATGATGATCCCAACTCCATACACAAATGGATGCTCCTCTTTTTTTTTCCTTTTTTCCTTTTTTTTTTGAGTCGAGGACTCACCTGTCGCCCAAGCTGGA
>NW_007006292.1:0-329 GCF_000164805.1 Carlito syrichta
ATTTCATTTCAATCATTTCCCTTCCATTATTCTCCATTCCATTCTACTCCATTCCATTCCTCTCCAATCATTGAAATCCATTCCATTCAATTCCAATCCATTGCATTCCATTCCTCAACAACCCATTCCATTCGATTCTATTCACTTCCATTCCATTCCATTCCAATCCTCTCCATTCCATTCCATTCTATTCCATTCCATTCCCCTCCATTCCATTCCATTCTATTCCATTCCATTCCCCTCCATTCCATTCCACCCCATTACTTTGAATTCCATTCCACTGCTATCTATTACATTCCATTCCTCCCCATTCCATTCCTATCCATTCA
>NW_007006293.1:0-481 GCF_000164805.1 Carlito syrichta
CATCTTATGGAACACACGTGTGATTTTGCTTTTAAAGTTTCCATGGCCAAATATTTGGATACAGTGTTGTTTAGAATACACATACACTTCTTCTCAATTAGATATTTGCACATGGAGTTGAGGATCATAATTGCCAGTTCTGTTGCACATGTATTTAATCAGTAAATCAGGAATGTCTTTATCTCATCCATGAGAAAATCAGTCACTTTAGCCACTAGAATGTTGATGACCATGTTCATTACAAGTGGAATAAGCAAGTCCATGGTAAACTTTCTGCTGTTCATTGTCCAGGTTATGTTTTGACTGTATTCCAGTAGAGTCAGGTCACTTAGAGAAGTTATGCGTAGGATATGATCCTGGTCAAGTAAGATGTGACTTTATTAAAGTATGAGACCAGATATTTCCCAATGAGGGTGCCACAATACAGCTAGTACCATTTTCTAGTGACCTTCCTCATCTTTTAACCCAATTGGAGGCCACA
>NW_007006294.1:0-523 GCF_000164805.1 Carlito syrichta
AAAGAAAGAGAGAAAGAGAGAGAGAGAGAGAGAGAGAAAGAAAGAAAGAAAGAAAGAAAGAAAGAAAGAAAGAAAGAAAGAAAGGAGGAAGGAAGAAAGGAAGGAAGGAAGGAAGGAAGGAAGGAAGAAAGGAAGGAAGGAAGGTAGAAAGAAAAAAGGAAAGAAAGAATGAATCTATTCTTCTTCAAACCTTCTGCACTCAGTCCTTCCCCCTCATCCTCCCACATGTGGGGGTCCTCCAATCTCGGAACCTTACCTCCCAACCCCCCCAATGCCTGTACCCAATTTGGGGCAGAACTTCTCGAGGATCCCTGGTTGGGTTCCTCTAAGCTCTCCTCTCCAAGGTAAGAAATATGCTCCAGGCTGGCTGGCCCTCCGACTCAGCAAAGAGGACTTTCAGCAAAGAAATGCTAGGAACACATCCCTCAGCCAGGGAAATTACATCACCCCAGATCCATTTTTGTCAGACTCTAAATCCAGTCACCATTTGAACATACCATGAGCAGTTGAGAATCTGTGTATG
>NW_007006295.1:0-325 GCF_000164805.1 Carlito syrichta
ATTGAGAGGAATGGAATAGAGTGGAATGGAATGGAATTGAAAGGAATGGAATGGAGAAGAATGGAATCTAGAGATACGGGATGGATTGGAATAAAATGGACAGGCTTTGATGGATAGAAATGGAAGGGGATGTAGAGGAATCGAATGGTAATGAATTGAAAGTAATGGAAAGAGATGGAATGGAATATAGAAGAATGCGATGGAGAGGAATAAAATGGAATTGAGAGGAATCAAAAGGAATGGAGTGAAATGGAGAGAAAAGAATAGGATGAAATGGAATGGTTTGAAAAAGAAAGGAATGAGGAATGCATTGGACTGGAATTGA
>NW_007006296.1:0-325 GCF_000164805.1 Carlito syrichta
AGGGGAAATTTGTTACTATCTAAAATGGTTCCTCTCTCTCTGTCTCTCCTCTCTCTTTCTCTCTCTCTGCACTGTGTGTGTGTGTGTGTGTGTGTGTCTGTGTGTGTGTATCTCTCTTTCTCCCCATTCCCTGCCTACAATGAACCCATAGATTTCACATAGTCAATCTGTTTTAACTGATTGTTTTCATTATTATTTTCTGATGTTCATGTTATATTTTTGGCCAATGAGAACCCCTGTGTCCTTTTGTCTCAAGTCATTATTCTTTGATAACTTCGTAGCTTTCTGGCTTGCTAGGCCTGGGTTTAGTTATTCTTTTAAGGAA
>NW_007006297.1:0-325 GCF_000164805.1 Carlito syrichta
ATGGAATGGAATGGAATGGAATGGAATGGAGAATAATGGAATGGAGATGAATGGAATGGAGTGGAATGAAATGGAATAGAATGGAATGGAATGGAATGGCGTAAAATGGAAAGTAACGGAAAGGAATGGAATGGAGTGTAACGGAATACAATGGAATGGAACGGAATGGAGAGGAAAAAAATGGAAATGTATGGAATGGAAAGGAATTGAATGGAGAGTAATGGAAGAGATTTGAATGGAATGGAACAGAGAGTACAGGAATGGAATGGAATGGAATGGAATGTTGAGGCATATAATGGAATGGAATGGAATGGAATGGAATGGA
>NW_007006298.1:0-324 GCF_000164805.1 Carlito syrichta
TGACTTAAATAGCTGACTTAATTACCTAGGCAGCTGGATAGCCAACTGACTTAACTAGCATGCTACTTAGCTTGCCAACAGGTTAGCCCACTGACTTAACTAGATGACATAAATAGTTGGCCTGTTTGCTACTCAGCTGAATTAACTTGCTTGCTATATACCTAGCCAGCTGGATAGCCAGCTGACTAAACTATGTGACTTAACTATCTAGCCAGCTGTCGAGCCAGCTGAGTTAATTAGCAAGCTACATAGCTAGCCAGCTGCATAGCCCACTGACTTAACTAGGTGATTTAACTTTCTAGCCAGCAGTCTAGACAGCTGAAA
>NW_007006299.1:0-8058 GCF_000164805.1 Carlito syrichta
TTTCAAAGACCCAAGGGTGTGAGGAAAACCTGAAACCTGAAACTCTGGGGTTGCTGAGCATTTCTGGAACCAACCAGAAAAGTATAAAGACTGGGGGAAGGAGTAAATGAACTTCTCTTAGGAACTTCCTTTGCTATTTCTTCAGAGTTTAGGATGTAACTCTGTGTATGTTTTGTAACTTGGTACCCGGTGATAATTTCCATGGAATAATAAGAATTTCTTATGCAAAACCATAGTTTGCTGTGAAGAGTACCAAATAAATCACTATGAATTGAAACCATACCTCTCACCTGCTGAGAAAACCAAGGAGAGGAAATTATCCAATAATAGTTATAAGAATATATCCTGGAACTTAACGACAGTCTCTTTTGGCTTGATGAGGAGCCCAGACAAGGTAAGAAAAAAGAACCCTATTAAGGTACATCATTCTAGAACTTCAAAACTCCAGGCATGAAGAAAAATCATAAGAGTTTCTAGAGAGAGAGAAAAAAAAGACTCCATACAAAGGACAGGGTCTCAGAATGTCATTGAAATAATTGATAACATTAAAGTAGAGAACAAATATAAGAAAGTGACTTTTAAGTTGAAATTTTTTGCACACCAGAACTAGTAAATGTGTGAGGATGAGGATGTGTTATAAACATGTTCTTACAGTAAAATGAGAGTGAAAATCAAGGAAGAAGACATGACATCTCAAAAAAGAGGAGCTCCAAAGTGAGAGAAGGCAAAAGAAGTCCCAGAATGAAACCCACGCAGCTGGTCTTCAGAGCAATTGGATATCTGTGAGTGGAAGGATGGAGGACTTCTTGTGGGCAGTGTTGAAAAATAACTCACAATACGATAGTAGATGTATGAGGGATTTATTGATAGTTTGGGGAGATAATGAGAAATTCCAATCAGATACGAGGAGCTTAAACATTATCACTCTCGCAGGTGCACTGGCTCATGCCTGTAATCCTAGCACTTTGGGAGACTGAAGTGTGAGGATTGCTTGGGCCCAGAAGTTCAAGGAACACTGGTTTTAGTGTTAAGGTACATCATTCTAGAACTTCAAAACCGCAGAGCCCCAGCAGACAAACTTGCAGCTTCAATGACAGTCTCTGCAGTGTCCCTGCTTGGAGCAATTCCTTAATGTCTTCCATTCTGGAAAGAACCCGAGGGGTATAGCGTAGTGCTTTTTGTGTGTCTTTATTTTCACAACTGTTCCTAGAGGTCAGATTCTGAAAATGACCCGCCTTATCTGTGTGGAACAGTTGCTTCCAGTAAATACAAAAATACAGATTACAATATTGAAAGAAGAAGCCTACACTGGCCAGGAAACAAACCCGGGTCTCGCGCATGGGAGGCCAGAATTCTGCCACAGAATCACAAGCGCTCCTTTGGAAAGGGGCCTATTGCCTTTCATGGGAAAGTGGTATGAGAGTGACTTGGAGTAACCAGTTGACACATTGTCACCGTATTCTTTTAAAAGATGTGACTGACAGAAAACACGCAGAGACCAAAGGCTTGTCTGAGACATTTATGCCAGGCAGCACTGCAACACGATGGCTTCCAAAAAGCATATGACTTGCAAAAGCCTCATCTGAAGTAGGCTCTGTACAATCAAATAGCAGACCTCTCTAGGAAAACATCAGAAATTAATCCGGTTTCTTGTCTCTGCTCCCGTATTTGGCAGGAGTCTGTGCAAGTTTCATTTCCTCACTTGGTAAGAATCTCTCTTTGCCACCCACTGCTTGGGGCCTCCCAAACCCTTTCCTTACAACCTTGAGATGGATATCAGTTCTTTTCCAAGACATGCCTCAGAACCCGGTGCTGACTATTTGGCAAGAGACATGAATAGACGCTACTCAAAGAAAATATATGGACAGCCAACAACACATGAAAAAGTGCTCAGCCTCACTAATCATCAGAGAAGTGCAAATCAAAACTACATTGAGATAACACCTAACCCCAGTAAGAATGGCCATCATTCATAAAACAAACAGCAGATGCTGGTGAGGATGCAGAGAAAATGGAATGCTCTACACTGCTGGTGGCAATACAAACTAATGCAACCTCTTTGGAAGCCAGTGTGGCGATCTGAAAGAACTAGAAATTGGTCTTTCATACCTCCAATATATTCCGGGTATATTGGGAATATACCTGAAGGAACTCAAATCATTCCACAAAAAAGATACCTGCACACGCATGTTTGTTGCACTTCTATTCACA
The DNA here is from genome assembly GCF_000164805.1 of Carlito syrichta. NCBI lineage: Eukaryota > Metazoa > Chordata > Mammalia > Primates > Tarsiidae > Carlito > Carlito syrichta. The sequence goes on from NW_007006299.1 coordinate 2,212, forward strand.
ATATCAAAAGCATGGAACCACTCATGCTGTCCGTTGAAACTGGACTGTATAAAAAAAATATGGTACATATACACAATGGAATAATATGCAGCCATAAAGAAGGACAAACATAGGGACTTTGTAGAAACTTGGATGGATCTAGAGTTTATCATACTCAGTTATCTGTCACAGAAACAAAGAACAGAGTACCATATGTTCTCACTCATGAGTGGACCTTGAACAATCATCATAATACTATCAGAAAGGGATTGGCAATAGTGGGAAACTGCCAAGAAAGAGGGTGTGGGAGTGGCAGTTGAAGGAAACTGCCAGTTGAGAGAGGGGTACACCTCATCAACAAGGAAACCTACATAATGAACATTTATATACCTAACCCTGAACTGTATCTCACGTCTTTAAAATTAAAAATAGTTAAAAAGAAAAAAGTAATACTGGAAATATAATAAAATATATATGGTAAATGTAGCCTGAAAATGGAAAAAAATTAGAAAATAGGGAAACAAGGATATTTTTACAGGCTCTTTCCTTATCCACCAAAACCAATCATTATAGTATATTATAATATAGAATCTTTAAAAATCCACTTCTCCAGAGTGATAGATAACAAATTTAATTGCAACGATTAACATTAATGTTTAAGTAAACTTAAAACTCAGAGAGAGTATGTTCTTTCTTTGTGGAACAAATCTAGCAAATATAAGTGTATAGGAAGGGCTGAAATAGAAAATTTCCAACGTGCAAGCAGAAATATAATAATTGACACAAGCAGGGATTATTAATTGATGATAACATTTTTAACGTGAGATTGTTAGAGTTAAGAATGTTTATATTCTTCCACAGTACCACTTTCCAAATTACTAAATAATTATACATAAGGTGTCTTTAGAAAGGGCAGATCTTATTGTTCCTTAACCAAGATGCCTCCTTAACCAAGGGATCAGTTCTAGTATCACAATAAGGGTGATTGACACTGGATGCTCTTTGCCTACAGTTGGGATGAGGTAGGATATTCACAGCATTCACTTTGAGGTGTTCTTGACAAAACATTTATGCTGAATTTAGTCATAAGGAAGCTATCAGACAAGTTTAGAATGTAAACCGTTGAGCCAAAGAGCTGATCTATCCGCTATGCACAAATCAGTGTCACCATCAACAACAATGACAAAAAGAAGAGACATTTTGCGTTCAAAAAAGCAAAAACAGTACTTAGTAATACTTCTTTTGTCATCCTGAACCCAAAATGTCTCTTCTCATTTAGTTGTTGGTGTTGGTCGTGCTGACATTGACTAGTTTGTAGTGAACAGGTCAACTGTTTGGCTTAAATTATCCCAGATTTGATGGTCAACAGGAGCCCCTTCAAGATATTCCTTTGACCTTTTGCTATTTTCCTCTCTGCTTTTGAGTACTCCCATGGTGTCTGGCACAATAAGATGTTCTGCGATCATCTTTTACTATACCTGTCTCAGTCCCAGAGTCAGCATCACCCCAGGGAACTCCCTGGTTCCTCTTAGTGGATTTGGAAACTAAGATTGGGCACAAGGTGTGTTCATTTCTGCATGAATAAGATTTGCCTCTAGGCTCTTTAAGTTAACAGAGCCAGCAATGCAATTGTTAAAAATTATGTGTACATACATAATATGATGGATGATTTGATACTGATTTCTCTAATTCCATTTTAATGACAGAGGTTATTTGTTGATCTCATTTCATATTTGTTATCTCCCTTCTCTCAATATTGAGAACTTCAGTTTTCTATGTCAATATATTTCAAAATACTTACACATTTGTAGAATACTACCATATTTTTTGAAAGTTTCAGGATTTCTACATGAATACGACTATGTACAATAAGTCAATTAAGTAATGTTTAAAGTTTCCCTGTAACTCTCTTGATCCTTATGTTACTTCCCACTGAGGGTATATTGTTAGAGGACTGAGTTTAAAACATTTTTGGATTACTTTCTGTAATATTTTGTGCTTATTATCTATTTATCATATAGATCCATTTATTTATATCAGTATTAAACTTTAGGCCTTTTCTTCCCCAATGTTGTCAAACTAACTTTCACATAGGAAATTAAACATTAACGCAGTTCAAAATTCAGAATATATAAAAACATACTCAGAAGTCCCATCTACTTCTCTCTCCTTTCTCTCCCATTCACACCATCCCTTGAAGGTATCCAGTTTCATTCCTGGGTTATCTTTCTTATGTATCTTTTTCTAAAACTAAGCAAATGAATCATTTGTGAATATTTGATGCATATGTGTATGCTCTTAATCCCACTTCCTAACATAAAATATACTACATTAGATGCATTATTTTACTTGCTTGTTTTACTTGCTGTATCCTTAAAATCACTCCATACATGTTCACAAAGCTGTATGTAGTACCATCGTGTGCCTGGTTTATTCAGCCTTTTCTTTATAGCATGTAGGTTGACTACAGTATTTTGATATTGCAAATAATGCTACAAAGAACAACCTGTGCATATATTTTTTAAAATTCTTGGAATGTCCTCTCAGCAAATTCCTCAGGAATGAGGAAACAGAGATCACATTGTATTAACAGTGATTGAAACTAGAACTATGTGTTCATCTTAGGAGATTCAAATGTTTCTTTGAAAGAATTTTTTATTTAAAACAGTATACTTTTGCAAAAATACTATCTAAATTTAAATGCATTGTATGTGCTTTTTTGTGAAGAAAAATATGTCATTTTATATATACCATGTCTCAACAAGATGTTCTTGTGTTTATAACAGGGATCATGAAAACGATCTAAGAACTGAAGCAACACAGCAATCTCCAACCATTGCTGACCGGAATAAAATAACTGTAAAGCACTTCTGAAAATAAAAATGCTTAGCCGGGCTTGGCGGCTCAGTCTGTAATCCCGCGCCTTTGGGAGGCTGAGGTGAGTGGATTGCCTGAGCCCGCGGGTTCGAGACCCGCCTGGGCAGCGAGACCTCATCTCTATAATAAATCAAAAAATCAGCTGGGTGTGGTAGCGCATGCCTGTAATTCCGGCTACTTGGAAGGCTGAGGTGGAAGGATGGCTGGAGCCCAGCAGGCGAGGCTGCGGTGGCCGGAAGCGGCCACTGTACTCCAGTCTGGGCGACTGAGACTCCAACTCAAAAAAAAAAAAAAAGGGCAAAAGGCATGTATAGACATTTCTCAAAAGAAGACATAAAAACAACTGATAGAGACATGAAAAAATGCTCAATCTCACAAATTATCTGAGAAATGCAATCAAAAACACATTGAGATACCACCTAACTCCAGTAAGGATGGCCATCGTTAATAAACCGAAAAACATGATGGTGAGGATGCAGAGAAAAGGGAATGCTTCTACACTCTTGGTGTGAGTGTAAACTTGTTCAGCATCTGTGGTAAATGGTGTGGTGTTTTTTTCAAAAGAACTAGAGATTGACCTTCCATACTACCCAGCAATCTTCCTTCTGGGAATATATCCAGAGGAACTCCAATCATTCTACAAAAAAGATACTTACCCACGCATGGTTAATGCAGCAGTATTCACAATAGCCAAAACATGGAACCAACCCTGCTGCCCATCAAAAGTGGACTGGATAAAGAAAATGTGATACATGTACACAATGGCATATTACACAGTCATAAAGTAAACAAACACATGAACTTCCCAGCACCTTGGATCGATTTAGAGTCCATCATACTCAATGATCTAGCACAGAAACAGAGAACTGAATGCCACATGTTCTCACTCATAAGTGGGTCCTCAACAATCGTTACGATACTACAAGAGTGGGATTGGCAGGAGTGGAACACTGCTGGTCGTGGGGGCGGGGCACATGACATCATTAAGGGCAGCTGATCCTAAACCGGGGAAAGTGATGACCAGTTGGACGGTCAAACTTCACCTGCATGCAGACTACTTATACGCCTAATTCTGACCTGTACCCCTTATCTTTACAATAAAGAAAAAAAGTAGAAATCAAATTCATTTTTGAATTAAAAATATAAGTTCTGCACGTCTACACTGCTGGTGGGAATGCAAACTTGTACAACCTCTCTGGAAAACAGTCTGGAGATTTCTGAGAGAACTAGAAATTGACCTTCCATGTGACCCAGCAATTCCCCTATTGAAAATATACCCGGAGGAGCTCAAATTATTCTAAGAAAAAGATACCTGCACACGTATGTTTGTTGCAGCTCTATTCACAATAGCAAAAACATGGAACCAACCGTGTTGCCCATCGAAGCCGGACTGGATAAAAAAATGTGGTACATATACATAATGGAATATTATGCAGCCATAAAGAAGGACAGATATATGGACTTTGCAACAAATTGGATGGACTTGAGGCTATCATACTCAGTGATTTATCACAGAAACAAACCTGCATGATCAATGCTTGTATACCTAACCCTGAATTGTACCCCACATCTTTATAATAAGTAAATAAATTTAAAATATATACATATATACGTTCTGCAAGTACTGTGAATTATCTCTTTTTAGCAGCGAAATCTGTCAAATGACATTATATAACTTCTATATGTTGTTTTTCACACATGCTGCCTCTACACTAATTTTCTGATTTAAAGTCATAAAACAAGTCAATAACAATGATAACTGAAATACAGTAAAATGCCCCAAAAATCTAGCTTGTAGCTTAAAAATGCATTTTTTAAATCTCCACATAAAAACTTAGAAGGAAAAACTTCTAGGCAAGAATTTCTCTGACATCATTGGTCACATAGCCCAATATGTCAACCACGTTCACAAAAAATGAAAACTTTGCCCACAAATGACCATAAATGTATCATTCTTAGCACCATAAGCGGGTTTGCTTTTTTTTTCTTTTTATTGGCTTAGTCACTTTTATTCAAGCATTATTTACAGCATTGCTATTAGCAGTTGGTGTCAGAAGATACAAAGCATGTATAGTTACCACTATTTATACTTGAGGAAGGAAAAAATACTCTAAACAACCCTGAGGGAGACATACATTAAAAATCTATTTATTATTATTTACTATTTATTTAATAAGTTTAAAAGTTACATATCATTATTTAACAATTACTTTCCCCAGACCTTTCGATCCTTAAAGTATTTCATAAATAAAATTTAAATCAGGAATATTTATTCATCTTCACACATCAAAATAATAAATGTACAGATTTTAAAATTCAGGTCTGTACAAGCTCAAATAATTTTATTGAAATTCAGAATCAAACTTACTATGTAATGGTGGCCCACAGAGAAAGGACTCAGTCTACCCGTCTACGGCACCGAGGAGGACCCACACCTGGATTCACAGACATTCTTCAAGGAACATTCTCAACTTGAATAACCTCCTTGTCGTTATGTTCAAATCTAAACTTTCTACAAGGTTTTTCCACTTAAAAACCTCATTCCTTTGAAAACAATGTGTACACATGAGATATTAGAAACCCTTATTAATACTAAATGTTAGAAAAGGAGGAATGTCAAAAATGGCTCTTAAAGATCGTGCTCTTTTTTTTTGTCAGAGTCTCACTCTGTCGCCCAGACTAGAGTGCAGTGGCATGCTCACGACCACCACAACCTCAACTTGCTGGGCTCAAATGATCCTTCCACCTCAGTTTCCAAGTAGCTGGAATACAGGTACACACTACCATGCCTGGCTAATTATTCGATTTATTGTAGAGAGGAGGACCCACCAAATTGCCCAGGCTGGTCTCAGACCAACGGGCTCAGGCAATCCTCTCACCTTGGTTGGGATTATAGGCGTGAGCCACTAAGGATTAGGCTCATAAAGATGTTAAATACAATATGATAACTGAATTTTTAAGCTGCTGGCTAGTCATCATTTTATTTATATG
>NW_007006300.1:0-490 GCF_000164805.1 Carlito syrichta
TGACAAGGCAGACAAAAGAATACACTGGGGAAAGGACACCCTATTCAACAAATGTTGCTGAGAAAATTGAATAACCACACATAGAAAAATGAAATGGGATCCTTGCCTCTCATCATATGTAAAAATTAACTCAAGATGAATTAAATACCTAAATGTCATATCTGAAGCCATAAAAATTCTAAAAGAAAAAGTAGGAAAAGCTCCTCTGAACATTGACCTATGCAAATAATTTATGGCTAAGACTCCAAAAGCAAATGCAACAAAAATAAATAAGTTGATCTTAAACTGAAAAGCTTCTACACAAGAAAAGAAATAATCAGCTAAGTGAATAGGCAACCTAAAGAATGGGAGAAAATATTTGTAAATAACTCATCTGACAAAGGGTAATATCCAGGATCTACAAATAACTCAAACAAATCAGCAATAAATAAATAATTTTTAAAAATTAAAAGAATAACTCTATTTTAAAAGTGGGCAAATGACATGAACA
>NW_007006301.1:0-321 GCF_000164805.1 Carlito syrichta
CCCACTACCTAATCAGCTAGTTAAGTCAGTTATCTAGCCAGTTAGCTAGTTACATCAGCTAGTAAGTCAGCTAACTATTTAGCTACCTAGTTAACTCAGCTAGCTAGTCACATTGATAGTCAGCTAGCTAGTTAAGTCAGCTAGCAAGTCAGCTAGCTATTCAGCTATGTAGTTAAGTCAGCTAGCCAGCTAACTACCCAGTTAACAATCTAATTATGTCAGCTAGTTAGACAGTTAGATAGCTTGTTTGCTAGCTAGTTTTGTCAGCTAGCTAGTCAGCTAGCTAGTTAAGTCAGCTAGCAAATCAGCTAGTTACTTAGC
>NW_007006302.1:0-784 GCF_000164805.1 Carlito syrichta
AAATCCATTCTCCTGCAAACCTTCTGCCCTCAGTCCTTCTCTCCTGCCCCCACCACATGTATGGATCCCCCAAGTTCAGCACCTTCCAGTTCCGAACCCCCAATGGCTGCCCCCACTTTGGTTCAGGAGTTCCCGAGGCTCCCTGGCTGTCTTAGTGCTGGCTCTTCCCTACAAGGTGAGAACTGTGCCCTAGTCAGGTCGACCCTCCCACTCAGCAGCAAAGACCTTTCAGAAAGGCCAGGGAAACATCCCTCACCTGGGGAAATTTCTTACCCCCAAAACCCATGTTTCCTGGCTCTAAAGCCAGTCGCCCTGTGAACATACCATGCACACTTGAGAATCTGTGTACAATTCTGATGTTTTTGGAGACAGGGTCTGGTTCTGTGGCCCCGGATGAGCCCGGAGACAAGACCTTCATTCACCGCCAGGCTCGAATTTGCAGGCTCCTGTGATCCTCCTGCCTCAGCCTCTAGAGTGGTCATGATGACAGGACCCTTGACCCAGACTCCTTATTTAGATGGATGCAGAGATGGGGTAGCCCTGTGTGGCCCTGGCTGGCCTGGAGCTCCTGGGATACAGCCATCCTCCCACCTCAAACTTCCAGAGTGCTGGGATTCCAGGCATGGGCTGCCATGCGAGGCCTTCTGTTTCGTTTTTGATGAAGGATCGAGGCCTGGCTTGGGGGTTCAGCCTCATCATCCCAGTGCTTTGGGAGGCCAGGCCAGTGGCCAGCATGAACCACTGGCCGAGAACTGCCCAGGCAACTCGGTGAGACCACATCTCT
>NW_007006303.1:0-348 GCF_000164805.1 Carlito syrichta
CTCAGCCTATAATCCCATGCTTTGGGAGGCTGAGGTGAGTGGATTGCCTGAGGCCGTGGGTTTGAGACCCGCCTGGGCAACTTGGTGAGCCCTCATCTCTTCAAAAATCAAAAGCTAGCCAGGTAAGGTAGCGGGCGCCTGCAGTTCCAGCTACTTGGAAGACTGAGGCAGAAGCATCACCAGAGCCCAGCAGGTCGAGACTGCATGGCCGGGAGCAGTCACTACACTCCAGTCTGGGTGACAGAGTGAGTCTCCAACTCAAAAAAAAAAAATCATCCTTTTTCTTAAAATCTTCCCCCTCTTTTTCTTTTAAGAATTTTTTATTGCATTTTCATTTTGGGGTTCAGA
>NW_007006304.1:0-1389 GCF_000164805.1 Carlito syrichta
TGCGGTCCCTTGACTAAGTCAGAGGTGACCCCTAGGAGCAACTGGTTAAGATGTGTGAACGCACGTGCTGGCTACAATGCTTCAACAGAGACCAAGGACTTGGCCTTCAGTGGCACTCTAGCAGGTGTAATGACACCAAGGAGATAGGGAAGGGGGATGTGTGTCCACGCCTGTCCTGTGAGGTGTGTCCTGGGCACAGTGTGTACAGGGCTCCCAGGTGTTCAGAAATCCTCAAACAGAGCTTACACCCTAGATCACGGCTCAGGTGCCAGCCTTATGGAGGAAGCGAGACCCTGATGGGCACCTCTGCTCTGCAGTGACTTCAGCTCCCTGAGGGCCCAGGTTGGTAGCTGACTGCACTGCCCCAGCACCATGGCTCAGACTGGGCAATATATACAGAATGCACAGAATGAAGTTCAAAGGCCCTGGTATCTCAGTGTCTAGCCCCACACACAACCCACTCCTGCCCTCTCCAACAGTTCCAGAGAGTACCAGTTTATGCCAGCATGGGCATGGAGCCTGTCACAAGAGACCCCTGCTCATCATGGAGGCCTTGGACAGTGGTACAGAGTCCTGAGGCTGATTGGAAGAGGAAAAGAGAGCCAGCCAGCACAGGGCAAAAGAAGGAAAAAATAGATCTGGAACTGCAGGAGGAAGAGGCGGAAGCCTGGCTCTGAGATCCCAGGTGTGCAGCCCCCCCGCCTCACTGAAGTGAGGAGCTGTTGCAGCAGGACAGACACAGGGTTCATGCAGTAGGCAGAGAGGCATGTACCTACCATGGCTGTTGCTCTGAGGTCACCTATACTGATTCTGAAAGACAGCACGAAATCAACATGGCAGTTCACATGCATGCTTGGGGCATGCCTGGGGTGTTGTGACATGCACACACACACGCACACACACACCAGTGTGCACACACATGCTGTGAGGCCCCACAGGACTGCTTGCACACACAAACACACATGCCCACAAACAACATGCATAAACCTCTCTCCCCACCACCTCCCAGTGCACAGCACTCTCCCTGGCTGGGACGTGCAGCATGGATTGGGGCATGCAGCCACTCGGCACATAGAAGCACACACCTGGGTTGAGTCACAACACAGAAGCTTGCCTGCACATAAGGGCATTTGCACCAGCTAGCTCCCTTCACACTGGTGCTTGGCATGCTCAGGTCACCTATGCTGCTCCTTGCTTTCTAGGGTCTGGTGGCCATTTCTCCACCATGGAGCTTTCCATGACTCCCTACCACCTGAAGCAGGAGACCCAACAATTCACACTCTTCTGTGCGATTTGAATTCTTATCTTTTCCAAATACCCATGAGGCCTAGAAAGCATGTGATCTATCTATGTATTTATAATTTCGCCACAGGCACCAGTTGAGCATGG
>NW_007006304.1:2481-31907 GCF_000164805.1 Carlito syrichta
TGTGAACAATGCTGTGATAAAAATACGTGTGCAGGTATCTTTTTTTATAGAGTGATTTGAGTTCTTCAAGGATATATTCCCAGTAGGGGGATTGCAGGGTCATATGGGAGGTTGATATTTAGAGCTTTTAGGAATCACCACACTGCTTTCCACAGAGGTTGCACTAGTCTACACTCCCACCAACAGTATAGAAGTGTTACCTTTTCACCACACCCTCTCCAGCAGCTGTTATTTTTTGAGTTGTTGATAATTGCCATTCTGACTGGAGTTAGATGATATCTCAATGTGGTTTTGATTTGCATCTCCCTGATAATTAGTGAGGTTGAACATTTCTTCATGTGTCTGTTGGCTGCTCAGATGTCTTCCTTTGTGAAGTGTCTGTTCATAACTTTTGCCCATTTTATAATGGGGTAGTTTGTTTTTTTTTTCTTTTCAGCACGTTTGAGTTCCTTGTAGATCCAAGATGTTAAGCCTTTGTCAGACCTAGAGTTGGCAAATACTTTTTCCCAGTCTGTAGGCTGTCTCCCTGCTCTCTTGATGGTTTCTCTGGCTTTGCACAAGCTTGTCAGTTTAATAAGGTCCCACTTGTCTATCTTCTCTCTTATGACCTGTGGGTTTCGGGTTTTGTTCAGTAATTGAATGCCAGTTCCGATTTCCATGAGGGTATGTCCTTCATTATCTAAGGTTCTTATGGTTTGAGGTTTTACATTTAGGTGTCTGATCCATTTGGAGTTAATTTTTGTGTATGGGGATAGATAGGGGTCTTGTTTCAATCTTCTGCATGTGCTCAGTCAGTTTTCCCAGCACCATTTACTGAATAGATTCTCCTCTCCCCAGTGGTAGGTAGTGGAGGCTTTGTCAAAGATGAGTTAGTTGAGAAATTGAGGTTTTGCTTCTGGAATCTCAATTCTATTCCATTGATCTATATGCCTGTTCCTTTACCAATGCCAAGCTGTTTTGATGACTGTAGCTTTATAGTAAAGTTTGAAGTCTGGTAATGTGATACCACCTGCTTTTTTCTTTTTGCTGAGGATTGTTCTGGTTATTCTTGGACATTTGTGTTTCCATATGAATTCCTGTGTTGTTTTTTCTAGGTCTGAGGAGAATGTTGCTGGTAATTTGATGGGTATTGGATTGAATTTGTAGATTGCCTTAGGTAAGATGGACATCTACACAATGTTGATTTTTCAAATCCATGAGCATGGGATATTTTTCCACTTGTTTGTGTCATCTTTGATTTTGTTGAGCAGTGTTTTTTAGTTTTCTTTGTAAAGGTCTTTCACGTCTCTGGTTAAGAAGATGGCAAGGTATTTCATTTTTTGTGGCTATTGTGATTGGAATTGTGGTTTTATTTGGGTTTCTGTTTGTTTATTATTGGTGTAAAGAAATGAGATTGACTTTTGCACATTTATTTTATATCCTGAGACTTTGCCAAAGGCCTTTATCAGTGTAGGGAGGTTTTTGACAGATTCTCTTGGGTTTTCAAGGTACACAATCATATCATCTGCAAAGAGATATAACTTGATTTCCTCTTTTCCTATTTGGATACTCCTTATTGCCTTCTCTTCTCTGATTGCTCTAGCCAGGACTTCCAATACTATGTTGAACAGGAGGGGTGAGAGTGGGCATCCTTGTCTTGTTCCAGTTTTCAGAGGAAATGGTTCCAATTTTTGTCTGTTTAGGAGGACGCTGACTGTGGGTTTCTCGTAGATGGCTTTTACTATTTTGAAGTATGTTCACCATATGCCTAGATGTTTGAGGGTTTTTATCAAGAAGGGGTACTGGATTTTATCAAAAGCTTTTTCTGCATCTAATGATATAATCATGTGGTTTTTGTTTTGACATCTGTTGATGCATTTAATTACATTTATGGTTTTATGAATGTTGAACCAGCCTTGCATCTCAGGTATGAAGCCTACTTGGTCATGATGGATGATTTTTGAGATGTGTTGTTGAATCCGGTTAGCTAGGATCTTGTTGAGAATTTTAGCATCTATGTTCATCAAAGATATTGGCCTGTAGTTCTCCTTCTTTGTTGGATCTTTACCTGACTTGGATATCAATGTGATGTTGGCTTCATAAAATGATTTGGGGAGAGTTCCATCTTTTTCAGTCACCTGGAATACCTTCAGTAGGATTGGTGTCAGCTCCTCCTTAAATGTCTTGTAGAATTATGCTGGAAAGCCATCTGGAACAGGGCTTTTTTTTGTGGGTAGTTTTCTTATTATGTAGTCTATTTCCTTGATTGTTATTGGTATATTTAGGGTCTCAATTTCTTCTTGTTTCAACCTAGGCAGGTTGTGTGAGTCAGAAAGTCCTCCATTCCCTTAAGGTTTTCAAGTTTGTTTCCATACAAGTGTACGTAGTAGTCTCTAATGATCTTTTGTATTTCTTCAGAGTCAGATGTGACTTCATCTTTTGTGTTTCTGAATGTGCTTATTTGGGTTTTTTTCTCTTTTTTTCTTGATCAGTCTAGCTAGGGGACCATCGATCTTGTTTATCCTTTCGAAGAGTCAGCTTTTGGTTTCACTGATTTTTTGTATTATCTTTTTGTCTTCTATGTCCTGAATTTGGGCTTTTATTTTGGTGAAGTGAATTCTTCTGCTGAAATTAGGGTTTTTGTGGTCTTGCATTTCCAGCTTTCTTAGGTGGGTTATTAGGCTTTTAATTTTTGATCCTTCCATTTTCTTCATGTACATTTGTAGGGATATAAATTCCCCTCTTACTATATTTTGTCCTAATGATCTGTCTAGGGTTGTGAGTGGGGTATTAAAGTCCCCAGTTATGATGGTGTTAGAGAAAATATCTTTCCTTAGTTTTCCTAGAAGTTGCTTTTTGAAAGTTGGCACACCTAAGTTGGGTGCATATATGTTTAAGATAGATATTTCTTGTTGATGGAGTGAACCTTTTATCATTATGTAGTGGCCCTCTGTATCTTTTTAAATTTTTGATAGCTTAAATGGTATTTTGTCTGAAATTAGAATCATGACTCCTCCTTTCTTTTGTGTTCCATTCGCTTGAAAATTTGTTTCCCATCCTCTTAATTTGAGTCTGTTTATGTCCTTTCTAGTGAGATGGATCTTGAAGGCAGTATATTGTTGTTGGTGATATTTTATCCATTTTGCCATTCTATGTCTTTTCAGTGGTGCGTTTAGTCTATTCACATTCAGGCTAATTATTGAAATGTGAGAGTTCATCCCTATCATAGAGTTCTTGTAGAGATGATCTTCCATTTGTTTTTTTGCCTTTCTTTTGGTTTTGTGGTTGGTTCGTGTGCATTTTATTTTTTTTCCTGTACTCTTGTGAGGAACGTTGTTTGTTTTTCCTTTTCTTCTGTGTTTAGTACTTTCTTAAGTGTTTCATGTAGAGGTGGTTTGGTGGCAATGTAAGTTCTTAGGGATTGGATATCTGGGAAAGATTTTAATTCTCCCTCACTGATGAAGCTTAACTTGGCCAGGTAGGTTATTCTTGGTTGAAACTGTTTATCTTTTAGGACTTTGAAGATAGGACTCTAAGCTCTCCTAGCCTGCAGGGTTTCTGTAGATAAATCTGCTGTTATTCTAATTGGTCTTCCATGGTAGGTGATCTGGCCTTTTTCTCTTGCTGCCTTTAGGATTTTTTTCTTTTATGCCTACTTTGTTTAGGCGAATTATTATGTTCTAGGAGTTGGTCTTCTCATTTGTTGTCTTGCAGGGGTTCTCTGAATCTCTTGTGTTTGAATTTTTGCATCACTGATTAGATAAGGGAAGTTTTCTTGAATGATCTCATGGAAAGTTGGTTCCATTGTGGTCTCTGTCTCTCTTTCTGCCTTAGGAAAGCCAATTACTCTTAGTTTCAGTCTCTTGAAGTAATCGCTCATCTCTTGAAAGTTTTGTTCTGTCTTTTTGAGTTTATTTTGTGTTTTTAAGAGTTTGGTTTACTTCTATATTTTGGTCCTCAAGTTCTGAGATTCTTTCTTCTGCTTGGGTAATTCTGCTTTCCATGCTTATCAGTTTGTTATTTATTTCATTCAAAGTATTCTCTATTACTGTTATCTCAGATATCAGCTCCTTCCTAGTTTCTTCTTGTGTCTCCTCAATTCTTTTTAATCTCTCCATTAATGTCTTGATATCTAGGTTTGTAGTTTGAGACCCTTCATTCTGGAGGCTCTTCATTGTTTGCATTCCAAAGTCAGTTTTCTCAGTGTCTTCCCTCCCAGGGGTCTGGGAGAGACCCATACTCTTCTTTTGGTTTTTCTTCATTTATGTAGATTTTTCTCTCTCTCCCCCTTTCCCTCCTCTTCTTTAATTCTGTTTTTGAGGGAAGGTGGGATTGCTTTTGTTTCACTTGTGCAATATCCTGTTCTGCCTTATGAAGGTCTTCTGGCTTTGTTCACTTTTGAGGTTGGAATGTGGGCTGCGGGCTGTACTTCTTGCAATTTTGAGGTTTAATTGAGGGGGAAGCTGTGGTTCACAATGTATATGCTGATTCTAGCATCCACCAACAGGTGTATGAGCACACTGGAACCTATTTCCCACTGCCTTACAATCTGTCCGTGCAGTGGTATGTAGGCTTGGTCCCTAGATTAAACAGAGGCATAAAAGAGTAAAATAATGGAGGAAGGGAGGGTCAATAGGAAGTTAGAAAGAGAGAAGAGCAAGAGGGAAAACAGACATACATAACAACTAACAGGAGAAAGAGACACAAGGCCAGAGTGAAGTGAAAAAAAAAAAACACGTAAGAAAGATTCCCTAAAGAATATTGGTAGCTACACAGAGACAGACCAATAAGATCACAAAACAGTGTAAGTCAGAAATTAAACAACAAAAGTGATCAAAACAGTCAAAAATGATAAAATCAAAAGTCAAATAAGAGATCAGACTAATGTCACTTCAGCTCTGATCTCCAGCCTCTCCCCTTTGTTTTTCATTGCAGGCAACTAGATTGACCCGCAGTTTGGGTTTGGTTTTTTTTTTTTTAGCCTGCTGCCTGGGAGGCTTGTGATGCTTAATTGGTTTTGTCTGATTCAGCATTAGATGTTGGGCTTTGTCTCCTGTTTAGTGATGTTACCTTAGGAACCAAGGTGGGGGTTGCTGATAGGTGGGCAGGGCAATGAAAATCTCTGCCTGGAGAATGGCCGAGGTGGCATTTTCACCTTCACAGATCGTTTCTCTCCACTTGTCTGGGTCCCCAAGCTTGGGGTCACATGCTGAGTTCCTCAACTAGGGTGGGCCCAGAGCCCTAGAGCTCCAAAGCTCCAAAAGGCAGGCGGTGAGCAGCGAGAGTGACCCTGGCCCCCCCCAGGGTACTTCAGCCAGGATTGGGACTGGTGTCTCTGAGAGGCGGATGCCCAGAGCCTCCCTGATTGACTGGCGGCTTGGTGCTGGGTGTGGGCAAGAGACGATGTAGCCAGGGTGAGAGCTGATATCCGAGACTCCCACACAGGGAGGAGTCACGTATGGTGGAAAAGCAGCAGCTGGGGGCTGCAACTTCTGGCCCTGCATGGGACCGAAGGTCCCCAGGCCTCAGACCAGAGTGGCTGGTGGTGGACTGGGGGGTGGGGGAGGAAAAGTAATAGTCTTTTTGGGAACTCACGTTCAGAGAATCTCACAAGTCCACTTTTGCCATAGCCATCTTACTGGAATTCTTGGTGTTAGTGTATTTACTTTAACGGTGATTTCTACAAGACTAATGCTGTGGAACTGAGCCACTGAACTCCCTCTGTTCTTCCTTGATTCCTGTCTGTCAATTTCACAACTGAGAGTATCTTGGGTTACTCTATTCTCCATCTCTTGTGTGTAGTGAAGAGCTGTGCTGTCCCAAAGCTCAAGAACCAGGCTCAGCCTTGCCAGGGTAAAAGAGAACTGAATATGGGCTCAGTAAGACATCTTCCATTGAAATCTCAATTTGACACATCACTAATTGTTCTCTCAGTGCAGGATCACTGTGTCTCTCCCAGTTGGTTAGGTCATAAAATAATAAATGATTCTGAAATCAGATCCATGAAGTGCCAAGCCTAGGGATGCCAGAGTTCAGGTGCAACCACAGGCAAAGCGTGGTGGATACAGCCCTCACCAGCACCCTCCTGCTGGGGATCAAATGTTGAGAGCAAATGGGCTTCTGCAGAAACAGATAAGTCCCTTGTGATCATCTTTAGACACGCAACACACAACACTGTACAACTGAAAACTAGAAGAATATTCTAGCCACCTTGTCTCAACACTAGGAGCAGTGATGGTAATGAAAACATGACACCAATGCTCAGTCCAATAGCACTCATGTTTTTCTGTGTTCTGTGGGGGCAGTCAAATGAAGCAATAATAGGGAAGAGAGAGAGAGAATGCAGCATGTTAGCCTATGCACATGGTTTCAGTGTATGGTCATTCCTTGTAGAGCTTAGATATTAGTAATAACTTTAAGATGAACTTAAGGAATCCCAAGAAGTTATACAGTTTAGTAAACACAGCAAATAAAAGTAATAAGCAAACTTACCATGAACCTGCTTTTTGGCTGAAAAGGTAAGATGCTGAGATGAGACACGGATACTCCATGGAATGCTCAGCCCATGGGGGAGGGGAAGAGCTTCCAGCTGAGGCATTCTCACGGGATCTGGGAAGAAATAGCACCTTGAATCTGAAAGTTCCAGCTACCATCCCAAAATCAGATTGATGATAGATAGCTCTGACATTGAATTCTGAAAGGGAACTGAGGATCCTGTTACTACTTTAGAGAAAGATATTCTACATCCACAATGGAATGTGCATGAAATATTATCAGACTAAAAAGTCAAACTCTTACCGTTAAGTACAGATGGACGTTTAGGAAGCCGGCTTCTCCTCAGCTTTTGGACTCTGGCTCTGCCACTTCTTTTGGCGCCACCCTGGAAAGAGACACCCGCCCTGGAAAGACACTCCCCTCTAGGGCACCCCTGTGCCCCAAGTCAGCATCTGGAGGTCAGAGGCAGGGATTCACTGTAACCAGGAGGCGGCCGAACCAGCGGGCAGGAGGCTCCAAGGGGCTCGCAGGGTGCCCCGCAGAGCGATAACCCCCAGGGCCCGGTTTTCTCTCCCCACCCGGCCACCAGCACACCCATGGGGCTGAAGGCTCCGGATTCAGCGGAGCAGTCACGGGATTTCCCAGGAAGCCAGAGAAACACAGAAGCAGCGCTGCTTTCAGAATCCTCCTGAGCTCCCCTACCTGCCTCCTTGGGAACCTCGCCAGATCCCAGGATGGCTCTTGGGGTGCCAGTTCCACGATTGTGCCGGCACCAACGACTCCCAGGGTCACCCAACCACTGGATCAGTCAGATCTCTTGGAAACTAAGTGACTTAGCAGGGATGGCGAACCCTGTGAGTCTCAGAATAGGAGGCCGCCACAGGGCATGGCCTTCAGCTTTCCGGCTTTCTCCTCCAGCACACCAAGGGAGTTGGAATTATACTTTGGAGTGATGTTACCAGATCAGCCCTGCCAGTCTGTGCTGGTGGAGCCCAGGAATCTCCCTTTGAACTCGGCTGCTTGGAGTGGCATTGGTCCCCCCATAACGTCTCCCTCTTCCTGCCTCCATTGATCTTTCTGCCTGTTTCTTTATGCCTGCGCTGTTTCTCTTTCTTTCTGGGTATCTGTGTCTGCCTGACCCACTGTCACATCTCATTTTTTCTGTCCCCCACGTGAAGGAGGGGGAGCGTCGTGAGCCAGAGCACCGGGAGAGACCAGGAGCACGTTGCCAGTACCAGTGGCCTCACCCCAGGTGGCTGGGGCAAGTGAGTATCTGGCAGGAGAGGGTAAGAGACTGTCGTGGGGCTGCGTGTGGGGTGTGGGAGAGCTGTCGAGGCAAGTCAAGGATCGCGGCATAGGGATCCTGAGCCCTGGAGTGTCAGCCACACCCTGCAGAGCACAATCCTGAGTGCTTGGCACTTCCCAAAGACCCTGGAGCCTCTGCTGGGGACGGGAGACTGCCTGGATCGTGGAACCCTGTGAAGTGGGAGACACCTCACTGTCCCCAGGGCAGCCACCTAGGTAGGCCCCAGCTGGCCTGGGCTCCCCCTAGCGCGCAGGCTGTTGGGGGAGTCTGCACCAGGTTCCAGACATTCCCACGGATCGCGGGCTCAGGAGGACGTGGGGCTGAGGGAGACGCGTGGGGTGGGGGTGGGTCAGAGAAATCCAGGACGCCTCTCTCCCGAGTGGCCCGGCTTCCAGGCATCTTTCCGGCCTGAGATGCAAGGGGCCAAGCAGTCTCTTGAGGGAGCTCATGGCAGGCGCTGGCACCAGGGTCTTGGTGAGGCACAAGCGCTGGAGCCACAAGGGACTGGAAGTTAAGCAGGGTCCCTCGGGGTTAGCGATCGGATGGGAGACCGCCTTGGGAGGACCGTCCTCAGCTGGCCTCTCCCTGGCTTTTGGACTCTGGCTCTGCCACTTCTTTTGGCTCCGCTCTGGAAAGAGACACCCGGTACTCCCCTCTATCGGCCCCCCTGTGCCTCCAGCCAGCATCTGGAGGTCAGAGGCAGGGATTCACTGTAACTAGGAGGAGCCCGTGCCTGCGGGCGGGAGGCTCCGAGGGGCTCGCAAATTGCCCCGCGGAGCGACAATCCCCAGCGTCAGGTTTTCTCCTCAGCCAGGCCCCCAGCCTGCCCATGGGACTGAAGGCTCCGGATTCGGTGGAGCCGTCCCGGGGTTTTCCAGGCAGCCTGAGAAACACAGAAGTGGTGCAGCCTTTGGAACCACTCCAAGTTTCCACACCTCCCTCCTTGGGAAACTTGCCAGATCCCAGGATGGCTGTTGAGGTGCCACCTACACAATGGCGCCAGCGCCGACGACTCCCAGGGTCACCCAACCCTTGGATCAGCTAGACCTCTTGGGATCTTAGCGGCTTAGCAAGGATGGGGGACCCGGTGAGTCTGGGGATGGGATGCCACCCCAGGGAACGGCAGCCTACTGTAGTCTTCTGGCTTACTGCAGCAGCACACCGAGGGAGTTGGGATTATACTTTGGGACGACGTGGGAACTGTCTCCAGGTCAGCCCGGCCAGTTTGTGCTGGTGGAGCCCAGACATCTCCCTTTAAACCCGGATGCTCAGAGAGGAATTGTTCCCCCCAAACCTGTTTCTCCATCTCCTGTCTTTGTGGCTCTTTCTACCTGTTTCGTTCTGTGCTGTTTCTCTTTTTCTCTGGGTATGTGTCTGCGTGACCCACTGTCAAGTCTTCTCATTTTTTCTGTCCTCCTTGTTTGTTTCTCTCGGTCTCTCTCCCTGTGTAGGTTTCACCCTCCAAGGCTTTGTGTGTGGGCCTGAGAGTGCGCTTGTGCATATGTGTGTATTTCGCGGTGGGGGGTGGCTGTGGGGTACGTGATTCGGTTGCCTGCAGAGAAATGAGAGGGTGTCTACCCTCCAACATGGTCGTCTCCACCTTTCCCAAGGGATCACACAGTGCGCTCCGATGCGGTCGCCAGGTGGCCCAGACGTTCCCATGGCCGGACTTTTCAACACGGTGGATACCCCGCGTGAAGGAGGGAGAGTGTTGTGAGCCAGGCTGGCGGGAGAGACCAGGAGCTCGGTGCCAGTGCCAGTGGCCTCACCCCTGGTGGCTGGGGCAAGGGGTTGCCTGGCAGGAGAGGACATGAGACTGTCGTGGGGCTGCGTGTGGGGTGTGGGAGAGCTGGGCGGATGCAAGTCAAAGATCGCGCTGTCAGGGTCCTGAGCCTTGGAGTGTCAGCCACACCCTGCGGTCACCTGGCAGAGCACAATCCCGAGCGCTTGGCATTTCCCAAAGGCCCGGGAGAGTCTGCAGGGGACGGGAGACCGCCTGTATCTCGGGACCCTGAGAAGTGGGAGACACCTGGCATCCTCAGGTAGCCATCTAGGTAGGCCCTGGCTTACCTGGGCTCCCCCTTGCGCCCAGACTGTTGGGGGAGTCTGTGCCAGGTTCGGGACTCTCCCACGGATCGCCAGCTCAGGAGGACGTGGAACTGAGTGGGACGCGTGGGAATGGGGTGGCGGAAAAAATCCAGGACGCCTATCTCCTGAAGGGCCCGGCTTTCAGGCATCGGTAGGCCTGAGATGCAAGAGGCCAAGCAGCTTCTTGAGGGAGGGCATGGCAGACTCCAGCACCAGGGTCCTCCGTGGGGCACAGGCGCCGGAACCGCCAGGGTCTGCGAAACCAACCAAGGTCCCATGCTGTTAGCGATTGGTTGGGAGACCGCCTTGGGAGGACCGCCCTCCGCTGGTTTCTCCCCGGCTTTTGCCCTCTGGCTTGGACACTTCTTTTGACTCCGCCCTGGAAAGAGACACCGGGACTCCCCTCTAGCGGCTCCCTGTGCCCCCAGCCAGCATCTGGAGGTCAGGGGCAGGGATTCACTGTAACTAGGAGGCGCCGCGCCGCCAGGCGGGAGGCTCCGAGGGGCTCACGGGGTGCCCCGCGGAGCGACAACCCCCAGTGCCCGCTTTTCTCCCCCCGCCTGGCCCAGCCCTCCCGTGGGACTGAAGGCTCGGGATTCGCTGGAGCAGTCACGGGGTTTCTCATGCAGCCTGAGAAACACAGAAGCAGCGCTGCCTTCGGAATCTCCCCCACCCCCAGCTCCCCCACCTCTCTCCTTGGGAAACTTGCCAGATCCCAGGGTGGCTCTTGAGGTGCCAGCTCTATGATTGGCATCGGCGCTGACAACTCCCAGGGTCACCCAACCCCTGGATTGGCCAGATCTCTTGGGATCTAAGTGTCTTAGCAGGATTGATGGACCGGTGAGTCTGGGAATGGGAGGCCCCCGCAGGGGATGGCAGCCTACTGTAGGCTTCTGGCTTTCCCCTCCAGCACTCCGAGGGAGTTGGGATTATACTTTGGGACGACGTGAGAACTGCCTCCAGGTCAGCCCTGCCAGTTTGTGCTGTCGGAGCCCAGGCATCTCCCTCTAAACCTGGCTGCTCAGAGTGGCACTCGTTCCCCCAACAATATGGAGCTATACACATATTATTGGGTAAGTAGCCTCACGTCATGGAGGTGACCCCTGAGAGCCCCACTGTGGAAGATACCAGTAGGTTGAGGTACAGAGAGCTGTATTGGTAGGGAAAATGTTCCAGCAGGAGGCAGCATAAGGTCCAGAGGTGAGGAGAAATGTGGAGAAAACAGTACCAGGTAAAGGCACGTGAGGGCCCTGGCTGGTGGTATAGCCTGAAGGTGAGTTTAGAGAGACATTCCTGTTTGAAAGTTGTTGTGTAACCAGGCATGCGAATGACCTGAAATGATTTGGAGGCATTGTAGCACATTGGAGAAAAGAACTCAGAATTCTAATAACACATTTAATAATTTCAGAGTATTGCAGAGGAGCTTATGTCAATGGCTGAGAGATATAAGGGACATCAACATAAAAAAGAAATGGAAAGAAAAATGGGAAGACCTCAAGGGAAGCCCAGGAAGTCTTACTTGTAACATCTTATGTTGAAAAGTGGCACCAGCTTCCCAGAGGTAAAACTTAAAGAACACATGAATTTTCAAATGCCTAACCTCTTAAACTAGGCTTTGCTAGTGTATTTATTGCAGTCAGCTTTACCTTAACATAATAAATTAGGTATTGCAGTTTTACATATTACCTAAAGTTGGTAAACATATGTATTGGTATAAAATGAACAAATTTGTAATGTATTACTTATAAATACTTAGACCTTTTGATTGGGCAATTCCTCTTGGCAAGTATGTCTACATCTGCAAGATTTATTAAAGCAGTATCTGTAGTAGCAAAAGACTTACTGAAGTGTATAGTGGTAACTGGATAAATAAATTGGTGATTAGTTTGCCATGCTGCAGATAAAGAACATAGGAGCCACCTTCAAGACAGTATATGTATTAAAAGCAAACATCGTTTTACTAGTGATGATAGACTGAGTTAAAACAGGAAACCTTATCTTCTACTTCAAACTCAACAGCAATGCTAGATAAAACTTTTTCTTTACAAAGATGTTGCCAAAGCTATGGATAAGGGCTTGTTATAATAATAATTCCATAATAAAATGTTTCCATGGTAGAAAAGCTTTCCTGTCAACCTGAGAATGCAGCACTAAAGAGTGGTTTCCCTTGGACTGGAGGGGGTGAGGAGGGATAGAGGGAGCTGAAAGAACTCTGGCTGGACAAAAACCATGCAGCCTCATGCCAAGAAACTACCTCTAAAATGGCAAAGCATTAGTGAAATGCCACTCACCAGACAACACTCCACCCACAAAGGATAGCACTCCAGCTATATCACAAAAAGGGATTTACTGAGATGCTAAGGTAAATCCAAGAGGGGATTTATCATAAATATGCTTGAAAAGCTCAAAATTATGTAGAAATCTGATGGATGACTTGTGACAAAATTGAAAAACCAGAAAAAAAATCTAAAAATAGTCATCAAAATTTAAAATCTCAAAAGGATTAAGACAGAGCTGAAGAGAACTGGTGTCATGAGATCAGAGGAAATCCTGCAATGCCTCTGAAAATAAAAACAATAAAAAATGTAAAGCAAAGTTCAGGATATAATGTGTAAGGCATATTCCCATTTTTAAATACGTTTCATGTTCATATTAACAGAGACTGGATAAAACCACAAAACAGTGGTTGCCTCTGCTTTTAATTTTTGCTCTTTGAAAAAGTTAAAAACTAAGAATTATCTACCAAAATTACATCATGAGAAAATAAAAAAAATATGAACTGATCTATAACTAGTAAGAAGATTAAATCAGTGAAAAGCTTCCCCCACAAGGAAAAGCCCAGGATAAGATGGCTTCACTGGTGAATTCTACCCAACATTTAAGAAAAAAACAATCCTCTTCAACTTTAAAACATTTTTTTCAGCAACATGCATCCAGCATTCACTCAATCTCTTTTTAAAAGTTGAAGAGGGGGGAATACTTCCAAACTTACTGTGGGGCCAGTGTTACCCTTGCAAAGCCAGTTAAAGACTATAAGAAAAATAATAAGAACAGTATTCCTGAATATTGGTGAAAAATCCTCAAAAGACTAGCAAATAGAATTCAATAGCACATTAGAAAGATACACAGTGACCAAGTGGAATTTATTCCTAGAATGCAAAGATTGGTTAACATACATAAGTCAATGAAATATACCACATTAATAGAATTTTTAAAAAAACTCAACTGATATAGAAAAAAAATGTGCCAATTCAACATTCTTTCAAGATAAAAACAAACTAAGGGTGCTGTGTTTTGGATGTTCTCTAGCAAGTTGTTGGAATTGAATGGTCATAGAACCAGTGTTAAGAGGTAGCCTTTGGGACATGATTGGGCATGAGAGCGCTTCCCTCAAGGGTGGGCTTTCAGGCCTGTGCTGTCTTGTGCCCCTCTGCCATGGGATGATTCAGCCAGAAGGGCTTCATCAGCTATGGACACCCTCTCCCTCCCCCCACACTTCAGAAGCTTGATAAATTCCCAGTTTGTGGTATTCTGTTACAGATGCACAAAATAAAAACAGCAGAGGATAAGATTTTACATAGAAAACCCTAAAGCATCCACAAAAGTTTAGCAAATTTGCAGGATACAAAACACAAAAAGTAGTTGCATTCCTAACAATGAACAATCTAACAAGAAATTAAAACAGCATCAAAAAATAAAATACATAGGAATAAGCAATAAAGAATGCAAAAGACTTCTACATTAAAAATTACAAAGTGTTGAAAGAAACTAAAAAAGACATAAATGGGAAGACAACCTATTTTCATAAATTAGAAGAATTAATATTATTTGGATATCTGCACTACCCAACCAATCTATAGATTCAATACAATTTCTGTCAAAATCCCAATGGCTTTTTTTTTTCAGAAATAGAAAGTTTTATTCTATAAATCATGGAAACTCAAGGGACCCCAAATAGCCATACTGACTTTTAATAAAGAACATGATTGGAGGATTCATTCACTTGCTGCCTTCAAAACATATTGCAAAGCTACAATAATCAAAAGACTATGGTGCTGGCATAAAGGCATGTAAACCAATGTGATAGAATAGAATGCCCAGAGATAAACTCTCATATGATCAAGTGATTTCTGACAAGCATGCTAAACTAGTCAGTAGGAAGAAGACACTCATTTCAGCAAATGTGTTGGGAAAACTGAATGTCCACAGATTAATTGGCTATGACACCAAAAGCACAGGCAACACAAGCAAAAATAGATAAGTGGGACTACATCCAACTTTTTGTTTTTAGTTTGAGTCTCATTCCGTCGTCCAGGCTAGAGTGCAGTGGTATGCTCATGGCCACCCCAGTGTCGACCTGCTGGGCTCAGGTGATCCTTCCTCCTCAGCTTTCCAAGTAGCCAGAACTAAAGGTGCATGCTACCACACCCACTTAATTTTTGATTTATTGCAGAGATAAGGTCTCACCAAGTTGCCCTGGCTGGTCTCAAATCCGCGGGCTCAGGCAATCCACACACCTCAGCCTTTTAAATTGCTAGGATTACAGGCTGAACCACTGAGCCCAGCCTATATCAAACTTTTACAAACATTTGTTCATCAAAGGACACAACAGTGTGGAAAGGTGGCCTAGGAAGGGGGGAAAATACTTGGAAATCACATATCTGATAAGGAGTTAATAATCAGAATATATGAAGCTACTACAATTCAACAACGACAACAAAACTTAAAAATGGGCAAAGGACTTGAACAGACTTTTCCCCGTGGAAGATATAAAATTAGCCAGTACCACAAGAAAAGATGCTCACATCACTGATCACTGGAGAAATGAAATCAAAATCACAATGGGATATTACCTCACAGCCACTAGGATGGCTGCCATCAAAAAAACAATGACAAGTTTTGGTGGCAATGTGAAGAAAGGGTACTCTTTTGCCCAGTTGGCCAGGCAACTGGTGCAACCTCTGGAAAACCACATGGAGGTTCCTCAAAACAACTGAGGTAGAACTACCATATGATGCCACAGCTCTGGTTCTGAGTATGCAGCCAAAAGAAGGAAGGCTGGGTCTTTATTTGTGTGCTCATAGATTCACAATAGCCAAAAGGTGGAAGTAACTGAAGTACCTGAATAGATGAGTGGATAAACACAATGGGTGCACACATACAATGGAATATCATTCAGTCTTAAAAAGGAAGACAATGTCAAAACACAGTTGAACCGTGAGGACATTATGCTTAGAGAAATACGCTAGTTACAAAAAGTCAAGTATGTCTAAAGCAGTCGAATTCTTAGGAGTAGAATGGTGAGGCCAGGCGCGGCGACTCAAGCCTGTAATCCCAGCACATTGGGAGGCCAAGGCGAGAGGATTCAAGACCAGCCTGGACAACTTGGCAAGACCTCGTCTCTACAACAGATAAAAAAAGAAAAAAAGCCAGACATGGTAGCACACACCTGTAGTTCCAGCTACTTAGAATGCTGAGGCAGAAGGATTGCCTGACCCCAGCAGGTTGAGGTTGTTGTGACCAAGAGCATGTCACCACACTCCAACCTGGGCAACAGAGTGAGACTCTGACTCAAAAAAAAAAAAAAAAAGAATGGTGGTTACCAAGGACTGGAGTGAGATGAGTAGGAAAATTATTGTTTAATAGATACAGAGTTTCAGTTTTACAGGATGAAAAATTCTTGGAAAAGGGTTGTACAACAACATGAATACTGTACTACTGAACTGAACTGCACACTAAAATTGGCTGTCACATAAATTTTGTTATGTGTATTTAATTACAATTAAACTTTTTAAGAACAAAGAAATGTTAGGATCTGAAACTTACTTTTTTTACTTATTTTTTCAGAATTAAAGATTTTCAAGAAATATATACAAAAATACGGAAGTACTGAAAGATACTGGCAGTATGAAGAGATTTCATTGATTCTTAGTAGTGTTTCAAAAGTAGAATTTAACATTTTATATTTTCTTTAATAAAATCAGAAGTTTTAAAACTTGAGTTGAAAGTTTTTTCCTGGATACTTATTAAAGAAAGCATTAGGAGGTGTTCTTTCACTTAAAATATCTTTTCTTTTTTAATTTTTTATGATTATCTCCTGTAATTATGCTTTAAAGAGTTTAATGCTTGTTCAGATGTTGTCACGGCAGTAAAAAAGATACTGTTTTCAACCAGAAAATCATTACCTGAAAAAAAAATGACTGTTTACAAAATAAATGTTAATTTTCATGATTAAAAAATAAGTCGATTATTGTCTTTCTGTATAACATTTTAATTTTGTGTTTCCTAAATGGTATTTTATTGAAGTATATACTTTTTCAATGATTATGCTTCACCTACTTTGAAAAGAAACAGTAAAATAATTATTTCATGATACCAAAATATGGAACAACTTTATATATTTTAGCTACAGCTTCATGCTAAATAAAATAAGCCCTAGGCAAATCATGGAATGTTTCTATAGAATTAATTTTCTTTGATCCCATGCACCATCTTTTCTCTTACAGTTTTGTGTATCTGTTCCACCGTAAATGAGGGTGACACATTAACGTTTAGAATGTGTATGTATACTTACATGAGTGCATAACTGATTTAAGCCTTCATCATATCATCTTACATTTTTCATTCATGCAAAACAGTTTCCTGGTTTTAGCAATAAGATGGATAAGAGAACCTAATAGAAGAGGGGAAGTAAAGGTAACAAGCAGAAACGAATTAATTAGAAAACAGTTCAGTGAAAACCAACAGCTGATTCTTTAGTAAGTCCAATCAAATACCTAAATTTCTAGCAAGTGTTGGAGTGAGGAATTAGAGATATAGAGACATTAAAAATAATAACAACAGGCCAGGTACTGACCCATCACTTTAAGAGGCCAAGGCAGGAGGATTTCTGGAGCCCAGGATTTCGAGACCAGTCTAGGCAACATGGTGGGACCTCAACTCTACAAAAAAATTAGCTTGGCATTGTGGCAGACACCTATAGCCCCAGCTACTCGGGAGGCTGAGGCAGAAGGATCACCCGAGCCCAGGAAGTTGAGATTGTGGTGAGCCATGATCAGGGCATTGCACTGCAGCCTGGGTGAGAGAGTGAGACCCTGACAACAATAAAATAAGTACACTGTGCCAACAAATCTGAAAATTCACAAATTTGACACTTTATATTTTCCTAAATCACAAGTACTTCGAGTAGTTCAGCTGAATAGACAAATAAAACATAGAATAAACAGAGAAGATAATCAAGAGCTTCAACAAGAGGACAAATTACTTTGTGCTAGAAAATTTAAACAGATATGTTTTTTCATTCTATAAAACCAACATGAAAAATATTATTTTGATTTGTGTACATGCATGTATATTCCCAAAGGGACACATAGAACACAGTAGTGATGGTCACCTAGGGAAGGTCGGGTAGCTGAGTGACTGGGGTGGAAATGACACTTTCCTTTCACTGCCCTAAACATACTGTTTGAATTTTGATGTTTGTGTGCATCACCTGTCGGGAAAAAAAATTGAATAGTAATGAGAAAACGTTCATAACATAAGAATGGCAAAGGCCTTCCAAAAAGTATACATAATAGTAGATTTTTGTGAAAAAGTTTTATAGAGTAAACATATGCATTAAAATAAGTAAAAAGCACCCCCATACACTTCTATGGGTTATCACTAAGGTTTTCACTGGCAGTAGCCAGGCTAACATCCAGGAGATCAAACCTTCCTTTCAAAAACAAAACGCAGAATCAAATATTCAGAGTCTTAAGCACAGGTTTCTTTCTGAGGTGACAAATTCTATGATTAATACCAAAAAACCACTGAATTGCACACTGTGTGTGGCTGAATTGTAGCATGGGCATCATATCTCATTAGAGGCATTACTAAAAAAAGTATTTAAAGTCGGAGAGCGACAGGACAGTGCGGGGGGCCAGCCCCTGCAGAGAGATTTAGGGGGTCCCTTGGAAGGTGGGGTAGCATCAGCGATTATTCTGGAAAGATAGAAAGAGAAGAGGGGAGAAAGAAAGAGACTGGACTCCTGCTCAAGTGACCAGAAGCCATTTAATGGGTGTACTCTCAGGGCTTTTATCCCCAAACTCTGCAAAGTCATCATCACAGGAAGCAATGGTAGCATGTGTCTTTCACATGAACAGGTCCGGGTGCACAAAGGACACCCCCCGCTCTCAAGCAAATGTTCTTTCATATGTAAGGAAGAACATGAGGAAGAACAACCACAAATTATCTTTTTGTATCTTATGCTAACTTAATGTTCCCCAAACCAGTTTCTTATGTGCCCTTAATTGTATTACAACTACATCATCTTGAATTATCATCACTCAATGTCTAAACCCGAAACCACCATAGTGAATTATTAACTTCCACTATTATATACTAATTCAAACTAGTTTTTATTAAAACAATTGCTGCTATGGTTACACTCCCCTAGTTCCAGCTGGCCTAATTCAAACTTCACTAGCTCCCCTATATCAAACTAAACTAACCACACTTCTATAATAAAATGGTTACTTAATTTTTTTAATCTATATAAACTATTTTCTTAAAACCTATATCTATAAATTTCTAAAAGTCGCATCAAGAGAACCTGTGACGTGCACTAAGTCTCCTCAATGTAACTCAAAGCCAAACTTAAATTGTGATAAAGCAAAAGACCAAAGCCATGGGAAATGGGAACAATAGACTCCTAGGTTAGCTGTGTTCATTCTGGTCTCAGAGTTTTCTGTTAGAGCCAGCTGGAGCTTTTCTTGGTAGTTTATGCCAAATGGAAAAGGAGGGAGGGAATGGGTCAACAGCTCCCGAACACGTCCTAGCGGTCTCGGGGTCTATGACCCTTCCTGATCCCTAACGCTAAGTGGGCCTCCATGGCCGGCTTCCAACAGGACAGGAAGAGACCAACCGCCCCATGTCTAAGGGTGAGTGGGACTCGGGCAGAGCAGAGTTCAGGAAGCTCGCAGCCAGCTCTGACGTGAACACATCTGGTGCTCCTCCTGGGAAAGGCCAGGGGAGATGGGTGGTGAACACTCAGACTCAGAGCGTCGAGAGCCACCCTGGCCCCAGACTCTCTCAGGAACACAAGAGGCAAGAGACTCAGCATGCCTGTGGGTGCTGCTGAGTGTGAAAGCAGCCCTTATGGCTGGTTCCATGACCTTCCTGGAGTTTCTCACTGGCAGCCCCAGGCAGCCATTCAGGAGCACGAGACTGGACCCCTTGTTAGGTGTGTCTGTTCACCACACACGCACATTTGGTTGAAGTCCCATGGCACACAGGGCTGATCTCTCTTGCAAAAATTTCATAGGTACAGGCTCACTGAGCCCTGAAAGGGGCATGCCCACATTCGGAAAAGCCCCAAAGCCATGGCACCCCAGAAAGAAAAGCTGAATTTTGTCTTGAGTGACAAAAAACAAGGCCTAGGTATTATAGCCCTATCCAATGAGTTAGCTGTTATCCCTCATGGCCAATGTTTAATTGGTGTTTAATTTCTATAACCAGGTTATAGGGAGATGGGTTGGCATCATTGCCAAAAAGCCCACTCAAAGCAACACAATTTGTTCCAGCATTTAGCCCCAAATGTATAACTCTTCATCCATCCCAAGTTTGAAGGGTTTGTCCAGTATTAGCAATACTCAAGATTTACATTAAATTTTTTTACACTCCCACCAGCAGTGTAGAAGTGTTCCCTTTCCCCCACATTAACAATTTTTAATTGTTAAATGTCATGCTGACATTGCGATAACATTTTGGAATTTACAATATGTTCTTTTACAGTGTTTTTAGAGGAAGGGTCAGACAATCACAATATCTGCATGGGAGGGAAAATGTAATTGTAACAATCTTTTATTCCCAGAATCCTAGCCCATAACGGTCCAATGTCCTTGTATTCACAGATGGAGAGGAGGCAGGCAATGCCCACTCCAAGCTTTCAGAAACACTCCAGTGGGTCTTGGACCACTCTCCTAATCACTAGGTGGTCTGGCTTGCCCAATTGTTTTGTCTTCAGCACCAGCAATGTCTTACTAGATAACATTGGCCAGTCAAGCAAGGCCATGCTGGAGGCAGGATGGTGGGGGGTGTGAATAGGAACAATGTTGACTTTTGAATCCAAGCAGTTTTCACCTTTAGCCCAACTCAGTTACAAAAGAATGTAAGTTTTCAGGTTTTTTCTAAATGACTGTTCTAATTATGACTATAATAGCCTCTTTTCAGCCTATAACATATGGTCTACTCTTTTTTTTTTTGAGTTGGAGTCTTACTCCGTTGCCCAGACTGCGGCCACCGCAGCCTCAACCTGCTGGGCTCTGGCGATCCTTCTGCCTCAGCCTTCTGAGTAGCTGGAACTACAGGTGTGCGCTACCTCGCCCAGCTAATTTTTTGATTTATTGTAGAGATGAGATCTCACCTGCCCAGGCGGGTCTCGAACCTGCGGGCTCAGGCAATCCACTAACCTCAGCCTCCCAAAGGCGCGGGATTACAGGCTGAGTAGTGGAGAATTTGAATAAAACTCTCCTCACATTAAATTAGGACCTCAAATTTTATGACCTTAGGGTAAGGGTGAGCTAAAAGAAAACCACGTCATGTCCAACTTCAAGCAAGGCTGCCCTGACACTTAAAAGAACAGAAGGTCAACATGAAAAGAGAAAAACAACATCAAGAAATCAGACTCACACAACCAACAGATACAGCCCAGGTTCACACTGCCTGGGGGCCCAGGAAGCCTCAAGAAGAAACCTGGATTTGAGGCACTTCATGGACTGCCAAGGTCCCAGAAGCCTGGCAAATGCAAATGGATCCTCTCTTGAGGAAAACACCTTTATACTAGGCCACACCAAAGATAATCCCTACAAACAAGTTTTCAAGAACAATGAACTGTACTCAGTTAATCTTTAACCAAATGCCATAAATGAGAATCAGAAGAAACAATGGAAGCAACAGAAAAAGACTGCAAATACTGAAATTATCAAACATTATAAAACAACTGAGTTTAACAGGATAAAATACAAGCTTCAGATTACCTGCCAGAAATAGCAGAAGATAAAGTACTTCTTTACACAGAACACAAGGGGGAAAAAAGACGAAACATTTAGAAATGAAAGAATATTAATAAAATTCACACTCAGTGACCACAGATGAAACAAGAAAGGTGGAATAATGATATTGCTGAAGACAGGTAAGAGATATATGGTAAAATATCCCGTTTACTATTGTATTTCAATATTCTTGTATTCAAATAAGAATTTTCAAATATTCTTTGAATATTCTTACTCCATTTTTTTAAAAATTGAGAATGCATGTACCAGCAGATTAGGCATGAGTGAATAAATAAGAACTAGAAGATAGGTCAGAATCCAGATTACAGTTAAGAAAGACAAAAAAAAGATGGAAAATATATATGAGGGTGCAACAATAGAAAATCTAGTGAGAGGCCCTAACCCCCATTTAATCAGAGTCCCAGAGAATAGAGGGAGACTTGGGCAAGGTGAAGGCAAAGAGATTGGGGCAAGGTGAGAGGGAACCCAAAAAACCCAGAATCTATTTATTAAAAACTTATGTATGTTCTTACATGTTTAAATGCCAGTCACCTTCAACATGCTCTCTATCTGATGCAATACATCTAACGAGATGCCTTTTTCACTGCTCCAAACAGTTTTGAACTCATGCATTTTGATGCCTTTTAGTGCTTCTGCCATTTGTTTGTTTTACCTCTTCCACATTGGCAAAAATGTTTCCCTTTAAGGATTTTTTTCATCCGAGTAAACAAACAAAAAATAGTTAGACAGTAGAGGGGGAGTTGTCAATTACCAAAATGTTTCCCAGCAGGAGCACCTCTGGGCTACAAAACCCTGGAAGCGCAGCCAGCTGCGAGGAAATCCATCCTCCCTCCCAGTCCCACAAAGAGCTCAAAATGGGGGTTTGAAAGCAGTCTGCCGGGCCTGAACACAGGAAAAACTTTGCAACAGAAAGTCACTTTAAATTCTCAGCACTGCCAAGCAAGAGTAACAGAGCAGGAGTAAACGTTCCTCTCTCTTTCCCTGTGTGAACTATTTTGAATGGCAGAAAAGGCCCTAGGGCTGCTAGACCATATCTAACTACAAAACAACAAAATGAAAAAATAATAATAATAAGAGAAGAATTGCTCCTCACTGATGAGGAAGAATCAATGCAATAACACCAGCAATCCTCAAAGCCTTAAAGAGGCATCACCCACAAAAGTACCTCCCAGTTCTCAAACAATGGAACCCACACAGATTGACCTGTCCCTAATGACAGATACAGAATTCAGACAGATACAGAATTTAAAATGCTTAATGAAAGACACAAGAAGTTGAAAGAAAGATCACTCAGGAAACAATAGACACTGCAGGAAGTAAAAGTTGAGTGGGCCAATATAAGAAAGGTTCAATTTGAAAACCTGGAAATGAAGAATTCCTTCCTGGAATTTCAAAGCACAATGACAGGCCTAGAGAGCAGAATCGACCAGGCAGAGGAAAAAATCTTGACATTAAAAGACCAAAATATTGAAGTAGCTCTATCTGACAAAAACAAGGGAGACCAGGTTAAAAAACAATGAGCAAAGGCAATAAGAAGTGTGGGATTGTGTAAAGAACCTAAATCTATGGTTGATTGGCCTTCCCAAAACAGAAGGGAAACTGATAACACCCTGGAACAAGGCTTCCATGCGTTTATCCTAGAAAAATTCCGGTATTACTTAAGACCATTCCAAAGACATACACTAATCTGTCTCCACAAGGTAAGCATGAAAGGAAAAATCCTAAAGGCAGCTAGAAAGAAGGATCAGACCACCTACCAGGAAGATCCATCAGAACTGCAGCAGACACTACAAAGCCAGAAGGCACTGGAGTCCCATCTTTAATATTCCCAAAGATAGCAATTCCAGTCAAGAATTTCCTGCCCTGCCAAGCTAAGCTTCATCAGTGATGGAGAATTAAAATCCTTCCCATACATCTAATTTCTAAAGAATACACCTCCTCAAGATCAGCCCTTCAGGAGATGCTTAAGAAAGTTTTGAGCACAGAAATGAAAGAACAGGTTTGGGTTGGAGGAATATGGCGCAGAGCCAGTCAGACTATGCGAGTCCCAGTATGAGTGAGTTAGTGTATGGAAAATTGTGTGTACGCGTAGGTGAGTAAGTGGGTGTGTGAGTGGCTAACAAAGTAGAGACTCAGGAGCACGTGGCAAGGGCTCTCCTGGTGAAACAACTGGTGCCACAGCTGCTTTGCTTGGACCCTAGTGCTTCCCAGGGCACAGAAGTCGAGCAGCATTTTTTTTCTAATCAACAAAGCCCTTCCTGGGAGGAAGCTGCCAGGAGAGACTGAGTAGGAGCTCAGGAGCAAGTGGCCAGGGCTCTCCTCATGAAGAAGCTGGTACCACAGCTGCTCTGCTTGTTCCCTAGAGCTTCTCAGGGCACAGAAGCTGAGTGCCATTTTTTTAAACCAACAAAGGCCTTCCAGGGAAGAAGCTATGGAGAGAGATGCTGGCTCTAGGCTCTGCCTCACCACTGCAGTGCCTGGTAGGACACTGGAAGCAAGAGCTTGAAGGGAGCACAGCAAGGGAGCCCAGAGGCAGAGCTCCACTGGAGAACATGAAAGAGGCCCTCCACCATCTTGAAAAAGGGGCAAAAATGTGCTCCAGCTTGCTCACCACGGAGCAACAGACCCGATGTCTCCAACCAACAGATTAACTACTCAGGGGTTGATGGTGATCCAGAGGGAATATCCTGAAAGCACAAACTCCAGAGGGACAGGGCAAGTAGGGAGTCTCAGGAGCCCCACCCTCTGCCCTGACTCAGTCATGGAACAAAAGGTATGACCAGAAAAGGATGAGGAAGACTTCCAAAAGATAAATTCCCTACTCCTCAGCAATCCTCTGAACATCAGACCCACCTGGCTGGGGTACAACCAAGAAGGGTGAACCCAGGACATCAGCCACAACAGGAAGACTTCTCTCCAGGATAAGCCTGGCTGGACCACCCCTCATCTGTACCTGGGGAAGAGACAATCCCTACCAGAGGGGAATCCCCCTGATGATACCACAGTGGGAGGGGAGGACTGCAGCCCCACCCACTCCCACTCCTCCTTCCCTGGGCTGGACACTGGGGAGATTCTGAATGAGGCCAAAGCTCTGCAGGAGACAGTGGAGATGCAGCTGAGAGGAACAATTGCCACAAGAGAGCAGATTTCTTTTTTTGTCTGTTAGTTTTTTAAATTTTTTAATACTTTTCCTTTGTGCATGAATGTGCATGTGAGGGTTTGATCTACATCCCCCCTTTTCTTTCTTTCTTTTTTTTAATTTTTATTTTCTATTTATGTATGTACATGAATGACTGATTGCTCATCTTTCAGGGTTTTTTCTGTTCATTTGCTTTTGCTTTTATGTTTTTCTCTATTTTTAGTTTAATGTGTGAGGGTTCAATTTGAATTTCTGTTTTTCCTTTATTTTTTCTCTTTTCTTTCTTTCTCATTTTCTTCTCCTTTGATTTTGTGTTGGGCATCTGTGTTTTTAGTTTTCCTGGGGGAGTTTTTTGTTGCTGTTTTTTATTTTGTTGTTATTCCACTTTGGGGGTATGCGTGTATGTCTGTGTGTATGTATGTTCAATTGTTTTTTACTTTAGTCTCTGCTTTTGTTGCTCTGTGTTTCTCTCATTTAAAAAAAATTTTTTTAAGATTAGAAAAATAGTTTAGGCTAGGCTTGGTGGCCCAACCTGTAATCCCAGCACTTTGGGAGGCTAATGAGGGTGGATTGCCTCAACCTGAAGGTTCAAGAACAACCCAGACAACTTGGAGAGAACTTGACTCTACAATAAGTCAAAAAACTTAGCTGGGCATGGTAGCACTGGCCTCTAGTTCTAGCTACTTGGAAGACTGAGGTGAAAGGATCACCAGAGCCCAGCAGTTTTAGGATGCAGTGGCCAGGAGCATGCCACTGCACTCCAGTCTGGGCAACAGAGTGAGACTCCAACTAAAAAAAAAAAAAAAGAAAAGAAAAAAGAAAAAGAAAGAAACATATTTTATTTAGCAAGTAGATTAAAGGGTTGGGGATTCACCTCCCCAAGGGAGGGAAGGGGGCAAAAACTTAAGAAAACATGGCCTGGCCATAGCTCAAAGAGCACATGGCCACAGCATAGCTTAGCAAAACCATGGCTGTAATGGCCTGCCAAAAGCCATGGCAATGACAAAAAAAATTGTCCATATTATTTCATTCTACTTTTTTCTGTTTTCTTCATTGCTGTTACTGTATCTCAGACTCAGGGGTTACACACATGTACCCATTGTATTAGAATATAGAGAACTAGATATTGACCTTCCATATAACCCAACAATGCCCCTACGGGGAATATGCCCAGAGGAACTCAAATCATTCTACAAAAAAGATACCTGCATGTTCATGTTTATTGTAGCACTGTTCACGATAGAAAAACATGAAACCAACCATGCTGCCCATCCAAACTGGACTGGATTTTTAAAATGTGGTAAATATACACAATGGAATATTACACAGCCAAAATGAAAGACACACACCAGGTGCAGTGGCTCAAGCCTGTACTCCCAGTAATTTGGGAGGCTGAGGTGAGCAGATTGCCTGGACCCACGGGTTCAGGAACAGCCTGGACAAATTGGCGAGACCTCTTCTCTACAATAAATCAAAAAATTAGTTATGCATGGTAGTGTGCACCTGTAGTTCTGGCTACTTGGAAAGCAGGGTGGAAGGATCACCTGAGCCCAGTTGGTCAACACTAGGGTGGCCATGAATGTGCTAATGCACTCTAGCCTGAAAGCGAGACTCCAACTCAAAAAAAAATTGCAAACATATGAATTCGCAGCAACTTGGATGGATTTAGAGTCTATCATACTCAATGATCTATCATAGAAACAAAAACCAGAGTACCAGTTGTCCTCACTTATAAGCAGACCCTGAATGATTACCATAATACTATAAGAAAGGGATCAGCCAGGCTCGGTGACTCACCCTGTAATTCAGTGATTTAGGAGGCTGAGGTGAGTGGATTGCCTGAGCCCACAGGTTCGAGACCCGCCTGGGCAACTTGGCGAGACCTCATCTCTACAATAAATCAAAAAATCAGCTGGGCATGGTAACACATGCCTGTAATTCTGGTTACTCCAAAGGCTGAAGCAGAAGGACCGCCAGAGCCCAGCAGGGCAACAGAGTGAGACTCCAACTCAAAAAAAAAAGAAAGAAAGGAATTGGCAGTAGTAGGATACTGCCAGGATAGGGGTAGGAGGGAGACACAACATCAATAATGCTACCTGACCTCAAACCAGACATAGTGGAGGCCAAAGGGAGGCCCAAACTTTACCTGTATGATAACCACTTGTGTGTCTAGTCATTCCCCTTTTCCAGAGAGACACGAGGAGTGATTCATCATCCCTATGGAAAAGGAGGGAATTGCCCTTGGGTCTGACCTCTAGAGTGCAGGAAAAAGAAGAGATAAGCTACAAGTCTCATTTCCACAAGCATCCTTGTCTTGGTATAAGGCAAGCCTACAACATATCCCAGTTGGATCTGTGTCTGACTTGTGGCCATCCTGCAACACATGCATAACAGTCACTTTTGTTCAAACCTAGTACCAAAAATTGGACCCAGTCTACCCAGGCATTCGTGTCTCCATAGCCTGTTTCAATTTCTACAGTTTGCCTAAGAGTCCTTACCTCGATTATAGTCACCCTCCTAGGATCATTGCTGGGGGGGACTATACTTGATTATGGGACCTTTAGTTGGTACAGGGAAGACTGAATTCTTTTTTTAAACTGGAGTCTCACTCTGTCTCCCAGCCTGGAGTGCAGTGGCACACTCATGGCCACCCCAGAGTCAACCTGTTGGGTTCCAACGATCCTTCTGCCTCAGCCTTCCAAGTGACCAGAACTATAGGCATGTACTATCCAGCTAGTTTTTTATTTATTGTAGAGACATCACCTTGCCAAGTTGTGTGGGCTCAGGTATTCTACTCACCTTGGCCTCCCAAAGTGCTAAGATGACAGGCTGAATCACCAAGCCCAACCAGGTTGAATTCTTATATTCAATGAGCCTGGGGGTGAATCATCTCACTGTATCTATCCCTGAAATATTAGCCCCCAATCCATACGCTCTTGGTGCTACTTCGATGCGTACCCTCACAGGAAAGTTGCCTTTGATTATTTAAATCTCCTCAGAGTAGTATTTGACATGCATTAAATCTGATTGTTTGGGGAGTTGAAGTCTTATTTACATTAATTACAAGCTTGACAGGACACTCCCCAGACTTTGGTATGCACTCATTAATTGCTCCCATGTCTCCCTACCACCAGTTGGGAAATTCCATATAAAGAATAATATTCCTACTGGGAAACTATGGGGGGGAGGGGGGTGGGATTAACAGTAGCAAATATCTGTCTGGGGAAGGGGAAACACCCCTTATCATCAGGGTGCCTGAATGAAACGTAATTGTACACCTAACCCTTAACTGTACCCCACAAAACCATAATAAAAAATATTGACTTAAAAAAAGAATAATATTCCTTTCATGGTTGCATCCTCCTACACCCTTGTTTTAAGAGACTGACCTGCCATTTGAGTCATTTCCTACCTATCATTAGATTTCCAGGAGTCCTTAGGGCCTTTTTAATCCTAGTATAAAGAGTTCATCCCTTCTTTGCTGTTCAGACAGCAATCTTAATGGTCAAGACCGCTAGATAAGGATCTCCCAATTCATTTGGAGCTTGCCCTCTACCCAATTCTTGATCAGCATGAAAGGCCGGAAGTGATGAGCTACAAACTTGAGAGGAGAAGTCTGAGAAAGAAACCCCTTTAACTTGAGGGAAGATAAGGTAGAGGAGATGGCCTCTCAGAAACTTTTCATTTGCCTCCATAGTGGGCAAGTCTGTTGCCCTCCCTAAGTATGGTAACCCATATGGTAACTCATAGGGTGACAAGCCCAGATCCTTTTGAGGAACTGTCCTGATTTTGAGGAAGGCTATAGGGAGGCACTTAATCCAGGGCAACTTAGTTTCTAGCATTAATTTGGTCAAATGTTTTTTTAAGAGTTTGACTTACTCTTTCTACTTTTTATGAAGATGGTGGATGCCAAGGCATGTGAAAGTCCCAATGCACCTGGAGTGCCAACTCATCTTTGACAGAGCCATGAATAACAAACACTGGGGAAAGGAGACCATATTTAGCAAATGGTCCTGGGAAAACTGGCTGACAACATGCAAAACAATGAAACCGGACCTCTACCTGTCACCACATACAAAATCAACTTAAAATGGATCAAGGACTATATTATAAAACCTCAAACTATAAGAATTTTAGAAGAAAATATAGAGAAAATCCTTCTGGACATCAGAGTAGGTATTGAATTAATGTCCAACTCCTCAAAGGCAAGTGCAACAAAAGCTGAGATTGACAGGTGGGACCTTATCAAACTGAAAAGTTTTTGCACAGAAAAATAACCATCAAGATAGTAAAGAGACAACACACAAAATGGGGAGGGGGGAAATTTGCAAGCTATCCATTGACAAAGTCCTAACATTCAGCATCTACAAGAAACTCAAACAAATTGAAAAGAAAAAACAATCTTATTAAAAAGTGGGAAAGGAATATAAATAGACTCTTCTCAAAGGATGACAGTCAGCCACAAACATGAAAAAATGCTCAGCCTCACTAATCATCACAAAAATGCAAATCAAACTATAATGAGATACCACCTAACTCTGGTAAGTATGGTGATTATTAATAAGTCAAAAAACAGATGCTTGTGCAAATGTGGAAAAAACGAAATGCTTCTACACTGTTGATGGGAGTGCAAACTAGCTCAACTTCCATGGAAAGCAGTGTGGCAATTCCTTCAGAACTAAAAATTGAGCTTCCATATAATCCAGCAGTTCCTCTCCTGGGAATATACCTGGAGGAACATAAATCGCCCCACCAAAAAGCCTCTTGGACATGCATGTTTACTGCAACACTATTCACAATAGCAAAGACAATGAACCAACCCAGAAGTCCACTGAAAGATAGGCCGGGCTTGGTGGCTCAGCCTGTAACCTCAGCACTTTGGGAGACAGAGGTGAGTGGATTGCCTGAGCCCAAAGGTTGAAGACCAACCCGGGCAACTTGGCGAGACCTCGTCTCTACAATAAATCAAAAATCAACTGAGTGTGGTAGCATGAGTCAGTAGTTCTGGCTATTTGGAAGGCAGAGGCAGAAGAATCACCTGGGCCCAGCAGGTTGATGCTGGGGTGGCTGTAAGTGTGCCACTGGCCTACAGTCTGGGTGATGGAGTGTGACTCCAACTCAAAAAAAAAAGGAAGTGGACTGGATAAAGACCATGTGGAACATATACACAGTGGAGTATTATGCAGCCATAAAGAACAGAAAAATCATGACCTTCATGGCAACATGGATGCAGCAGGTGACTATCATACTGAGTAAACTACCACAGCAAGAAAGAACTGAATACTACATGTTCTCACTCATAAGTGGACCCCAGACACTAGTCACATAAGCACAAGCAGAGGCTGGACACTGCTGGGAAGGAAGCTAC
>NW_007006305.1:0-841 GCF_000164805.1 Carlito syrichta
AATGAGCTTTTTAACCAGTTAGCCAGCTGGCTAGACAACTGAATTCACGAGCTGACACCTAGCTAGCCAGCTGGTTAGCCAGCTGACTAAACTAGCTGGCTTCACTAGATGTCCATCTGGTTAGCCATCTGATTTAATTGCCTAGCTACCTAGGTAGCCAGCATCCTAGCCAGCTGATTTAACTAGCCAACTTAACAAAGTAGCCAGCTGGCTAGGCAACAGATTTAACTAGCTACCTATGTGGCTAGGCAGCTGGATAGCCAACTGAATAACTAGCTGACATAACTAGATAGTCTAATGCCTAGCCAGCTAACTTAACTAGTTACCTACCTACATAAGTAGCTTGCTTGCCAGCTGAAATAACTACCTACCTAACTAGCTAACCTGCTGTCCTGTGTGCTGACTTAACTAGGTTACTCATCTAGTTATCCAGCTGACTAGTCAGCTGCCTTAACTAGCTAGCTACCCTGCTAGGCAGCTGGTGTGCCAGCTGACTTAACTAATCTGCTGACTAATCTAGCTGACTTACCTAGCTAGCTACCTAGCTAGTCAACTGAATTAACTAGCTGACTTAACTTGCTGATTTAACCAGCTAGCCAGCTGGCTGGCTAGCTGATTTAGCTAGCTAGTCAACTGACTGGCCAGCTGCATTAACTAGCTTTCTTAAGCAGCTAGCCTGCTTCCTAGCCAGCTGACTTAAGAAGTTAACTACCTAGCTAGCCAGTTGGGAAGCCAACAGAATTAACTAGCTGACTTAACTAGCTATCCCGCGTGCCAGCTGGCTGACTTAACTAGCTTGCTACCTAGCTAGCCAGCTGACTTAGCTACTTGACTTAACCTG
>NW_007006306.1:0-407 GCF_000164805.1 Carlito syrichta
ACAGGCAAGTGAGCCGTCTAGTTAGCTGAGCTGATGGAACACGAGCAAGCTCACTAGTTTGCTGACCAGCTAGCTGTGTTGCTAGCCGACTAGTTAGCTAAGTAACTATCTGATTTGCTAGCTTACTTAACTAGCTAGCTGACTAGCTAGCTGGCTATCTAGTTGACATAACTAGCTAGCAAAAAGCTAATTGTCGAGCTAGTGAACTTAACTAGCCAGGTAACTGGCTAGTTAGCTGGATAACTGACTTAACTATCTAGCTGACTAGCTAGCTGACTTAATGAGCTAGCTGTCTAGCTAGCTGACTTAACTTGCTAGCGGAATAGTTAGCTGAGTTGCTAGCTGGTTTAAATAGCTAGCTGGCTAGCTATCTGACTTAACTAGCTGTCTAGCTAGTTGGCTGGCTA
>NW_007006307.1:0-718 GCF_000164805.1 Carlito syrichta
CTGGACACCTACATTCTGTTGCAAAGAAATGCCCCTGGATGGGTGCCACTGCGTCCCATGTAGCCAAGACTGTGGGCGACTGCCATGCGTGACTCCAGTGTTTGCATTATGTGGAGTGATGAGGTCTCGTCATGTAGCCCAGGTTGATCTAGAAATCCCAAACTCCAGTGGTCCCCCTCCTCAGTCTCCCAAAGCCACAGCCTGATTGACTGCCGATCCACCATGTTTCAGGAATTCAGGGCCCAAGGCCTCCTTTACAAAGGATCTCTGTCTGTTCATGCTGATCCCAACTCCATACACAAATGGATGCTCTTGATTTTTTCCCTTTTTTCCTTTTTTTTCTTTGAGTCAGAGTCTCACTCCATAGGCCAGGCTGGAGGGTGGAGGCTCACACACAGCCACCACAGCCTCAGCACGCTGGGCTCTGGCAAGCCTTTTCCCATCCTTCCTTAGAGTGGGAATGACAGGTGCACCCCACCAATCCTGGCTCATTTGGGATAAATGGTAAAGACGAGGCCACACCAAGGTACCTGGGGGCATCTTGTCCCATGGGCTCAGGTTGGCTGCTGGCCTCAGACTCACAAAGCACTGGGATGACGAGACTGAGCCCCAGGGCCCAGCCTCGATCCTTAATCGAAAATGAACCAGAATATCCGGTGTGCGTTCCCATGCCTGGGATCCCAGGGCTCTGGGAGGCCAAGGCTAGAGGATGGTTGGA
>NW_007006308.1:0-377 GCF_000164805.1 Carlito syrichta
CATTCTATGGTTGTTTAGTGAATTGTTCTGTAGATGTCTATTTAATATAGTTGAGTTTTTAAAAATCATGTAATACCTCAGAGGAGTTCTCCAGACCCCTTGTAACTGCAAGGTCATCCCTAAGTTGGCTTAGTTGGCATCTTGGAAGGTTTGCGCCAGTGTGTTCTCGGTTTCTCCTTCTCTTTCATGGATGCCAATCCACTGTAGATTTGGTCTCAGTACATAATCCCAGCCTTCTTGTAGGCTTCTTTCTTTCTTCTTCATTTTTTTCCCTTCATATTTGCTACACTGAGTTAATTCCTCCACGGCTGGGCATGATGGCTCATGTCTGTAATCCCAGTACTTTGAGAAGTCAAATCAGGAAGATGGCTGGAGCC
>NW_007006309.1:0-336 GCF_000164805.1 Carlito syrichta
TACTTGGGGGATTGATTAGCTGACTGAACTAGTTTATAGGCTAGTCGCCCGACCTGTTTGGTAACTTAACTACTCAGCAAGTGAGTGAGCCGAAAGGCAAGCTGACTTAACTAGACAGCTGGTGAATGAGGTGACTGGTCAGCTGTCTTTAATCAGCTGGTTTTTGAGCTGACTGGTCAGAAGACTTAATTAGTCAGCCGGCGAGATAGTTGACCAGTGAGTTGACTTAACTATTCGGCTGGCAAGTGAGCCAAAGGGTGAGTTACCTTAACTGGCCAGCAGGCCAAGAAACCAACTGGTGAGCTGACTTAACTAGTAGGTGGTGAGCAAGTCAAC
>NW_007006310.1:0-786 GCF_000164805.1 Carlito syrichta
CACCAGCTGACTAGTTAAGGCAGTTCGCCTGTTGCCTCAATCGCAGGTCGACTAATTAAGTCGGCTCACCGGTCGGCTTACTGGCCTGCCAACTAGTTAAGTACTCTGACCAGTCGGTTCACTTGCCAGTTGCCTAAAGTCAGCTGACCAGTCGGTTCACTCACCAGTCGAAAAGTTAAGTCACCCAAACAGTCGGTTCACTTGTCGCCTGACTAGTTAAGACAGCTTACCTGTCAGATCACTCATCGGACAATTAGTTAAAGCAACTCGCCTGTCGGCTCACTCGCTGGCCGACTAATTAAGTCATTTAACCAGTCGACCACCTAGCCCCAACTAGCTAAATCAGCTAACCAATCGGCCAAATAGTCGGCTAACTTGTCAGCTGACAAGTTAGCTCAGCTAAATAGTCTCCAAGTTAGACCATCTAACTAATCGGCCTACTAACTGGCCGACTAGTTAGGCCAGCACACCAGACATCCAACAAATTAACATAGCTGACTAGTGGGCCAACTCGTCAGTCAATGATTTAACTAGTTGGCCAACTTCTCAAGCCAGCTAA
The DNA here is from genome assembly GCF_000164805.1 of Carlito syrichta. Taxonomy (NCBI): domain Eukaryota; kingdom Metazoa; phylum Chordata; class Mammalia; order Primates; family Tarsiidae; genus Carlito; species Carlito syrichta. The sequence continues at coordinate 560 of NW_007006310.1, forward strand.
CAAGTCATTCGTGTAGTCAGCCAACGTGTTAAAAAAGCTAACTGTTCTGTTGACTCATCAACCAACAATATAAGTCACCTAGCTAACTCGTTAAACAACTAGTTAGGTCAGCAAATTAACTCATTTACCAACTAGTTAAAACAGGTAGCTAACTCAATAACCAACTCGTTAAGTCAGCTAGCTATCTTGTTAGCCAACTAGTTAAGTCAGCTAGCAAAGTCAGCTAG
>NW_007006311.1:0-315 GCF_000164805.1 Carlito syrichta
AAAAGCCAGTGGGATACTTGGTATCTAGCTAGTTCAGTCAGCTGGCTAGCCACATGTCTAGCTAGTAATGTTTATTAATTAAGTCAGCTGGGTACCCAATTGGCTAACTAGTTAAGTCAGCTGGTTGAGTGAGCTGACTAGTCAACTGGTAATCAGGTTGTCAGCTAGTTAGTTCAAGTGGCTAGCCAACTGATTAGCTAGGTAGATAGCTAGTTAAGTCAGTGTGTGAAGTTAGCTGGCTAGCAAGCTGGCTAGCTAGGTGGATAGCTAGATAAGCCAGCTGGCTAGCTGGATGTCTCTCTAGTTAAGTCAGCT
>NW_007006311.1:1353-3335 GCF_000164805.1 Carlito syrichta
GCTACCTATACAGCTAGATAGCTTGTTTGCTATCTAGTTATGTCAGCTAGATAGCCAGCTAGCTAGCAGCTAGCTAGTTAAGACAGCTAGCAAGTCAGCTAGTTATTTAGCTAACTAGTCGGCTATCAACTCAGTTAGCTGGTCATCTAACTAGTGGGCTCACTCGCTTTCCATCAGGTCAGTTTATTAATCGGCTCCCTCGCCTGCCAGTCAGCAAACTAGTCAGCTTGCTCGCTAGCCAACAGGTCAACTAACTTGTCGGCTAACTCACAGACCAACAGGTTAGCTAGATAGTCGGCTTGTTCACAACCCGACTTGCTAATTCAGCTCACCAGTCTGCTCATTCGTCACCTAACTAGTTAAGGCAGCTCACCCGTCACAGTACTCACCTGCTGACAAGTTAAGTTGACACACAGGTCGTCTCACTAGCCGGCCTACTGGTTAAGTCCTCTGATCAGTCGGCTCACCCACCAGCTGACTAAAGTTAGCTGACCAGTCAGGTCACTCTCCTGCCAACTAATTAATTCAACTGACCAGATGGCTCACTCAGCAGATGACTTGTTAAATCAGCTGACTTGTCTCACTCGTCAGACAATGACTAGAGTCAGCTCACCTCTCGGCTCACTTGCTGGCCGACTAATTAAGTCAGCTAACTGATTGGCTGCCTAACCGGCCAACTAGTAAATTCAGCTAAACAATCGGTCGACCAGTCGTCTAACTTGTCAGGTGACATGCTAGTTGAGCTAAGTAGTCACCAACAAGTTAGGCCAGCTAACTAGTTGGCCTACTAATCGGCTGACTAGTTCGCACAGCACACCATCCATCCAAATAGTTAACACAGTTGACTAGTTGGCCAACTCGTCAGCTAACAAGTTAAGTCACCTAGCTAACTCATTAAACAACTATTTAAGTCAGTTAGTTAAATACTATACCAACTAGTTAAAACAGGTAGCTAACTCATTAACCAACTCGTTAAGTTGGGTAGCTATCTCATTAGCCAACTTGTTAAGTCAGCTAGCTAAGTCAACTAGTTAACCAGCTAGCTAGCTAAGTCAGCTAACTCACTACTTAGCTAACTATATAAGTCAGGTACTTAAGTTTGTTAACTAACTAGTTAGCTAGTTAGTTAAGTCAGCTAGTTATTCAGCTAGTTAAATAGTTAGCTAACTATTTAATTCAGGTAGTTACTTAAACTAGCTAACTAAGTCAGTCAGTTAAGTCAGCTACCTATATAGTTAAGTCACCTACCTAATAAAGCTAGTTAAGTCAGCTTTCTAATTGTCAGCTGGTTAAGACAGCTAGCTAGCTAATTAGCTAACGAGTTAAGCCAGCAGGTTGAGTCAGGTAGTTAGCTAATTAACTAACTAGTTAAGTAAGCTGATTGAGTCATCTAGCTAGCTTGTTAGCAAATGGGTTGAGTCAGCTGGTTGAGTAGGCTAGCTAGATAGTTAGCTAACGAGTGAAGTCAGCTGGATGAGTCAGCAAGCTAGCTAATTATCTAACGAGTTAAGTCAGCTGCTTAAGCCATCTAGGAAGCTTGTTAGTTAACGAGTTAAGACAGATGATTAAGTCAGCCAGCTAGCAATTTAGATAATGAGTAATCTAACTAGTTAGCTAGCATGTTAAGTCAGCTAGCTAGATAGGGAGCTAAGAATTTATGTGAGCTTGTTACCTAGGTAGCTAGCTAGTTAGCTAAATGTTTACATCAACTGACTAGCGAGGTAGGGAGCTAGCCAGCTAACTATTTAAGTCAGTTGTCTAGCCAGTAGCTACCTAGCTAATTCAGCTAATTATGTCAACTGGCTAGCCAACTGGCTAGGTAGGTAGTGAGATAGTTAAGTCAGTTGGCTAGCCAGCTGTCTGACTGGTTAATGCAGTTATTTAAGAGAGCTGGCTAGCCAACTGGCAAGTTAGGTAGCTAACTAGTTAAGTCAGCTATATAGCTACCTGGCTAACTAGTGATGTTTTTGTGTTAAGTCAGC
>NW_007006312.1:0-313 GCF_000164805.1 Carlito syrichta
AATCAAACTTTCATTTATTCTAAACTAATAATGTATGCATCGATGGTAGAATAATATACCAACACTGAGCTTATAGTACATTAGGTACAAAACATTGACAATATTAACAATATACAAGTTTCAAATGACTTAATTATCTTAAATTGATTATGGAGATATCAAAAGTTAGAGAAATGTCTGACAAGTATTATGCAAATAATTCCTGTCACTGACATTTGGAATGAATTTGCATTTCTAAGGAAGAGTTTATTGAAAAAAAGCAGAAGCCGGGCTCGGTGGCTCAGCCTGTAATCCCGCGCCTTTGGGAGGCTGA
>NW_007006313.1:0-5110 GCF_000164805.1 Carlito syrichta
AGGGATTGGAATTGAGAGGAATGGGATGGTAAGCAATGGAATGGAACGGAATTGAATAGAGGGCAATGGAATCGAATGAAATGGAATGAAGAAAAATGGAATGGAGTGCAAAGGAGTACAGAAGAATGCAGAGGAATGGAATGGAATGGAGAGAAATGGAATGGAATGGAGAGAAAAGGAATAAAGTGAAGTGAAATGGAATGGAATGGAAAGTACAGGAATGGAATGGAATATAGAGTAATGGAATGTAGAGTAATGAAATGTGAGAGGAATGGAATGGAGAGGAATGGAATTGAATGGAGAGGAATGGAATGGAATGGAATGGAGAGAAATGGGATGGAATCAATGAGAAATAGAGAAATAGAATGGAATGGAGATGTATAGAATGGAATGCAGAGGAATGGAATGGAAAGGAGTGAAATGGAGTGGAATGAAATGGAATCGGTGGAATGTAACGTAATGGAAGGGAATGGAATTGAATGGAGAGGAATGATTGGAGAGGAATGGAATGGAATGGAGAGGAATGATTGGAGAGGAATGGAATGGAATGGAAATGAATGGAGAGGAATTGAATGCAATCGAGTGGAATGGAAAGGAATGGAATGGAATGGAATAGAGAAGAATGAAGAGTAAAGGGGAGGGATGGAATGGAATTGAGAAGAATGAAATGGAATGGAATGGAATTCAGAAAAATCGATCGGAAATTATAGGAAAGGAATGGAATGGAGAGGAATGGAATGGAATGGAGAGGAATGGAATGGAATGCAGAGAAACAAATTGAATGGAGCAGAATGTAAATGAGTGGAGAGGCTTGTAAGGGAAAAGAATGGAATAGAGTGGAGTGGAATGGACTGGAAAGGAAATGAATGGAGAAGAATAGAATGGAATGGAGAGGAATGGAATGGAGGGGAAACAAATGGAGAGGAATGGAATGGAATAGAGAGGAATGGAGAAGAATGGAATGCAGAGGAATGGAAAGAAATGGAAAAGAATGGAAATAAATGGAGAGGAATAAATTGAAAGGAAATAGAATGTAAATGAGTGGAGAGTCTTGTAAGGGAAAAGAATGGAATAGAGTGGAGTGGAATGGACTGGAAAGGAAATGAATGGAGAAGAATGGAATGGAATGGAGAGGAATGGAAGGGAAACAAATGGAGAGGAATGGAATGGAATAGAGAGGAATGGAGAAGAATGGAATGCAGAGGAATGGAAAGAAATGGAAAGGAATGGAAACAAATGGAGAGGAATAAATTGAAAGAAAATAGAATGTAAATGAGTGGAGAGGCTTGTAAGGGAAAATAATGGAATAGATGGAGTGGAATGAACTGGAAAGGAAATGAATGGAGAAGAATGGAATGGAAGGGAAACAAATGGAGAGAAATGGAATGGAGAGGAATGGAAAGAAATGGAAAGGAATGGAAACAAATGGAGAGGAATAAATTGAAAGGAAATAGAATGTAATGGAGAGAAGTGAAATGGGTAGGAATGGAATGGTGAGGATTGGTATGGAAAGGAATGTAGTGGAAGGGATTAATGGAACAGAATGGAATGCAGTGAAATGGAATGGAATGTAGTGAAATGGAATGTAAAGAAGAGCAATGAATGGAATGGAATTAATTGCAGAAAAATGGAATTGAAAGGAGTGAAATGGAAAGGAATGGAGAAAAATGGAAAAGATTGGAACGAATGTACAGGAAAGGATTGTAACGGGGATGAAGGAAATGGAGAGGAATGGAATAGAATAGAATTAAAAGGACATGTGTGGAGTGGCCAAAGAGGAATGGAATGGAATGGAGAAGAATGGCATGTAGAGGAATTGAATAGAGAGGATTAGAATGGAGCAGAATGGAACGGAATGGAATGGAGATGAATGGAATGGAATGGAGTGGAATACAATGGTATGAAAAGGAATGGGAGTAGTGTAATGTAATGGAAGGCAATGGAATGGAATGCAATGGAATGGAGGGGACTAGTGTGGAGAGGAATTGAATGAAAAGAAATGGAGTAAAATTGAATGAGGAGGAAGGAAGGGATTGGAATGGAGATGAATAGAATGGAATGGAGAGGAATGGAATGGAATGGAAAGGAATGGAATGGAATGCAATTGAAAGGAATGGAAAGGAATGTAGAGAAATGGAATGGAATGGAATGGAACAGAGAGAAATGGAGAGGAATGGTGAGGAATGGAGAGGTATGGAGAGTAATGTAATGGAATGGAATTGAGAGGAATAGAATGAATGGAATGGAATTCAATGAAATCGAGAGGAATGGAGAGGAAGGTGACGAAAGGAGAGGCATGGAGAGGAATGGAATGGAATGGAATTCAGAGAAACGGATTGAAATGGAGAGGAATGGAATAAAGTTGACTGGAACGGAATGAAGAGGAAAAGAGATCAATGGAATGGAGAGGAATGTAATGTAATGCAGAGGAATGGAAAGGAGAGGAATGAAATGGAATCGAATGAAGAGGTACGGAATGCCAGGGAGAGTAATGGAATGGAATGGAGAGTATTAGAATGGAAAGGAGCGGAACGGAATAAAATAGAATGGAGAGAAAAGGAGATAAATGGAGAAGAATGGAATGGATTGAAGTGGAATGGAGAGGAATGTAATGTAATGGGGAAGACTGGAATGGAAAAGAGCGGATGGAATGAATTGGAGAGGAATGGCATGAAATGGAATGGAATGGAGAGAACTGGACTGGAATGCAGAGGAATGGAATGGAATGGAAAGGAATGGAATGGAAAGGAGAAGAATGGAATGAAAATGAATGTAATGGAGAGGAATGTAAAGGAATAGAATGGAGAGGAATGGAATGGAATAGAATCAGTGTAATGGAGAGGTATGGAATGGAAAGGAGAGGAAAGGAATGCAATGGAGAGTAATGCAATGGAATGAAATGAAATGGAGAGGTTTCTTATGGAATGGACTGATATTGAATGCACTGGAATTGATAGGAATGGAGTGGCCAGGAATGGAATGTATAAGAATGGAGAGAAATGGAATAGAATGGAATGGAATTGAGAGGAATGGGATGGTATGAAATGGGTTGGAACGGAATTGAATGGAGAGGAATGGAATGAAATTAAATGGAATGAAGAAAAATGGAATGGAATGCAACGGAGTACAGAGGAATGAAGGGGAATGGAATGGAGAGGAAAGGAATGGAATGGAGAGAAATGGAATGCAATGGAGAGAAAAGGAATGGAGTGAAGAGACATGGAATGGAATGGAATGTACAGGAATGGAATGGAATGTTGAGTACTGGAATGTAGAGTAATGGAATGTGAGAGGAATGGAATGGAGAGGTATGGAATTGAATGGAGAGGAATGGAATGGAACGGAGTGTAATGGAATGAAGAGGAATGGAATAGAGAGGAATAGAATGGAATGGATTGGAATGGAATGGAGAGAAATGGAATGGAATCAATGGGAAATAGAGGAATGGAATAGAATGGAGATGTATGGAATGAAATGCAGAGGAATGGAATGGAAATGAGTGAAATGGAGTGGAATGAAATGGAATTGGCGGAATGTAATGTAATGGAAGGGAATGAAACTGAATGGAGAGGAATGGATTGGAGAGGAATGGAATGGAATGGAAATGAATGGAGAAGAATGGAATGCAATCGAGTAGAACGGAGAAGAATGGAGTAAAATGGAATGCAATCGAGAGGAGTGAAGAGTAAAGGAGAAGGATGGAATTGAATTCAGAAGAATGGAATGTAATGGGTGAGAATTCAGAGAAATCGATTGGAATAGACAGGAAAGGAATGAAATGGAATGGAGAGAAACAAATAGAATGGAGCAGAATGTAAATGACTGGGAGGATTGTAAGGGAAAAGAATGGAATAGAGTGGAGTGGAATGGATAGGAAAGAAATGGAATGAGAGGAGAATGGAATGGAATGGAGAGGAATGGAATGGAACTAAAGGGAGAAATATGGAGAGGAATTGAATGGAATGGAGAGGAATTGAGAAGAATGACATGGAGAGGAATGGAAAGAAATTGAAAGGAATGGAAACAAATGGAGAGAAATAAATTGGAGGGAAATGGAATGGAATGGGGTGGAATGGAATGGGTAGGAATGGAATGGTGAGGTTTGGAATGGAATGGAATGTGGTGGAAGGAATCGGAATGGAGCAGAATGGAATGCAGTGGAATGTAATGGAATGGAGTGAAATGGAATGTAAAGAAGAGCAGTGAATGGAAAGGAATTGATTGCAGAAAAATGGAATTGAATGGAGTGAAATGGAAAGAAATGGAGAAAAATAGAAAAGAATAGAAAGAATGTACAGGTAAGGATTGTAATGGAGGTGAAGGAAATGGAGAACAAAGGGATGGAATGGAATGGAATAGAATAGAATAGAATGGACGTGTGCAGTGGAAAAAAGAGGAATGAAATGGAGAGGAATAGAATAGAGAGAAATGGAATGGAATGGAATGGAATAGAGAGGAATGGAATGGAGTGGAATGCAATGGTATGAAATGGAATGGGAGTTGTGTAATGTAATGGGAGGCTGTGGAATGGAATGCAATGAAATGGAGGGGACTGTTATGGAGATGAAGTGAATGAAAATAAATGGAGTAAAATTGAATGAGGAGGAAGGAACGGATTGGAATGGAGATAAATTGGAATGGAGAGGAATGGAATGGAATGGAATGGAGAGGAATGGAATGGAATGAAATTGAAAGGAATGGAAAGAAATGTAAAGGAATGTAGAGGAATGGAATGGAATGGAATGAAATGGGACCGAGAGAAATGGAGAGGAATGGTGAGGAATGGAGAGGTATGGAGAGTAATGGAATGGAATGGAATTGAGAGGAATGGAATGGAATGGAATCGAGAGGAATGGAGAGGAAGCTGATGAATGGAGAGGTATGGAGAGGAATGGAATGGAATGGAATGGAAAGGAATGGAATGGAATTCAGAGGAATGGATTGGAATGGAGAGGAATGGAATAAAGCAGACTGGAACGGAATGAAAATGAATAGAGATCAATGGAATGGAATGGAATAGAAGAGAGAGAATTGGAATGGAATGTAGAAGAATGGAAAGGAGAGGAATAGAATGGAATCAAATAGAGATGTATGGAATGCCAGGGAGAGT
>NW_007006314.1:0-308 GCF_000164805.1 Carlito syrichta
CTAACCTCCCTATCCGAGGTAGTCCTACAGAACCGTAGAGGGCTAGACTTATTATTCCTACAGCAGGGTGGAACATGTGCCGCCCTGGGGGAGGAATGTTGTTTCTACACAGACCACTCGGGCGTTGTCAAGGAGTCCATGGCCAAAGTAAGGGAAAGATTGGCTAAAGGGAAAAAAGAACGAGAACAACAAAGTTGGTTCAAAACCTGGTTTAACCACTCCCCCTGGCTGACTACTCTAGTATCCATCTTAGCTGGCCCCCTAATCATTTTGCTACTCCTTCTCACCTTTGGGCCATGCATTGTTAA
>NW_007006315.1:0-715 GCF_000164805.1 Carlito syrichta
AGACAAAATTTTTTTTTTTTTTTTTTTTTTTTTGAGTTGGAGTCTCACCCTGTCGCCCAGACTGGAGTGCAGTGGCCGCTCCCGGCCACCGCAACCTCGACCTGCTGGGCTCCAGCGATCCTTCTGCCTCAGCCTTCCAAGTAGCCAGAATTACAGGCATGCGCTACCATGCCCGGCTGATTTTTTGATTTATTGTAAAGATGAGGTCTTGCCAAGTTGCCCAGGCGGGTCTCGAACCCGCGGACTCAGGCAATCCACTCACCTCAGCCTCCCAAAGGTGCAGGATTACAGGCTGAGCCACCGAGCCTGGCTGAGACAAAATATTTTAAAGGGCAGTCAGGCTTATTAAAGCAAGATAGGAAAGAGAACATTTGCAGAAGTTAAAGATAAAGGAAATTTGCTGATATGAATTCCAGACAGCATGGTGTATTTTAGAGTGTAAGGAAAGGTGAGAGGAACATCAGATTAGGAGTTATACCAAGCATTATGATAATAAACATCTCCAATGTGAGGATTATCGTCTGGTGGTGAGTAAGTTAAATTAAGATACGTAGGGAAACTAAAGTTTAATCAAGACTAAGGCCCTCCACCTCATCAAAGCATGTAGAGGGGGAAAAAAAGACTACAGTCTCCCACGTTCAGAGTTTCAACTTTCACAAAAGCTCAGAAGAAATGGCCTTCTTTGCTCATCATCAGTCCTGTATGTTTTCCTGAG
>NW_007006316.1:0-307 GCF_000164805.1 Carlito syrichta
AGTTAAGTCAGTTAGTTATGTTAGCTGACCAGTCAACTGGATATCTAGGTTGCTAGCTAGTTATGTCAGCTGGCTAGCCAGGAAGCTAGCTAGTTAAGTCAGCTAGTAAGTCAGTTAACTCAGATGGCTAGCCAGCTGTCTATCAGGGTAGCTATCTAGTTAATTAAGCTTAGGAGTCAGCTGGCTACCTAGTGAAGTGACCTAGTTAAGTCAACTCGCTGGTCAACAGGTTAGCTATGTAGTTAGGTAGTTAGGTCAGCTGGCAAACCAACGGGATATGTAGATAGGTAGCTAGTCAGCTGGCTAG
>NW_007006317.1:0-306 GCF_000164805.1 Carlito syrichta
AAAGGAATTTTAGAAAGAAACTTATAAACAATAAATTAATATGCCAATTTATTAAGATTTGTTTCACCACATATTTCATGACTTTTTTAAAAAAGAATTTATTTGTTTTCAGTACCTAGGTATTGCTGCTTTAATTAATTTTTGGAAGACTCAATTTCTTGAAAGTTAATTTAATAATCTCCTAAATAACATATGAGAAAATTCTGTATGGGACCCTAGGATTGAATGTACCCCAGAGAGGATGAGCTTGGAGGGGCTTTCGTTCGCAAGGTTGGGGTTCAGATCTCGCCAGAGATTTTATAATTT
>NW_007006318.1:0-1404 GCF_000164805.1 Carlito syrichta
TCGCACACTCAGGGTCACCCCAGTGTCCACCTACTGGGCTCTGGTGATCCTTCTGCCTCTATCTTCCAAGTAGCTGGAACTACAGGTGTGGGCTACCATGCTCAGTGAATTTTTGATTTATTGTAGAGACAGGTCTCACCAAGTTGCCTGGACTGGTCTCGAGCTCACAGTCTCAAGCCATCCACTCGCCTTGGCCTCCCAAAGTGCTGGGATTACAGGTTGAGCCATGGAGCCCAGCTGACATGCCAATTTTATAAGAATAATACAACAAATACAAATCAATAAATGTGACACACCTCATCAACAGAATAAAGGATAAAAACCACATGATCATCTCAATAGACTAGAAAAAGCATTTGATAAAATTCAACACCCTTTCATGATAAAAAAAATCTCAAATTATATAAAGAAGGAAGATACTGCAACACAACAAAAGCCACGAAAGACACAAAACACACAACATACTAAATGGGAAACAGTTGAAAGCTTTTCCTCTACAGATTTGACCAAAACAAGGATGCCTACTTTCACCATTCTTATTCAACATAGTCTTAGCCATAGCAATTAAGTGAGAGAAAGGGCATCTGAATTGGCGATAAGGAAGTCAAATTGTCCCTCTTTTAAGATGACATGATTGTATATATGGAAAAACCTAAATAATTCACCAAAAAACTATTATTTTTTTTTAGTTGGAGTCTCACTCTGTCACCTAAGCTGGAGTGAAAGTGACACAATGCTGCCTTGCTGCAGCCTCAAAATGCTGGGTTCAGGCAAGAATACTATATCCAGCAAAGCTATCCTTCAGATCATGAAGTATTTTCTTGCTTACTTTGGAAAATCTTTCCTTTAATCACTTATTGTAAAGCTGGGACTACAGATATGTACTCTCACACCTGGAAGTACTTTTTTGTGGATATGAGGTATTCCTATGTTGCCCAGGCTGGCATCTAACAACCAGACTAATACAATTCTCCCTAAGTGCTGGGATTATAGGTGTCTGCCACCACTCCCATCTCAAAAAAACTAAAAAATATAACTATGATATGATCCAACAACCTCACTACAAGGTATTTTTTCAAAGAAAAATCAATATATTGAAGAGGTATCTGGACCCCAAAGATTATTGTGACATTAGCAATTTTATAGTCAAGATATGGAATCAACCTAAATGCTCATCAACAGAGGAATTTATCAAGAAAATGTTGTATACATACACAGTAGAATACTATTCAGTCAGAAGGCAATCCTGTTATTTGTGGAAACATGGATGAGCCTGGAGGACATTATGTTAAATGAAATAAACCAGCCACAGAAAAATAAATACCATATACTTTCATTCATATGTGGGAGCAAACAAAGTTTAACTCATAGAAGTAGAGAGTAGAAATGGGAGTTACCAGATGA
>NW_007006319.1:0-315 GCF_000164805.1 Carlito syrichta
TAAAGGTAATTATAAAATAGATTTTATGTTTGTTAGTATGTTGTATGCCTACATTAACTGGTTCGTGGATTTCTGTCGCTGCCTGTCTGTATAACAGAAGGAGAGCAGGTAATGCTCATCAGGGTGGACAGGCTTTAATGTCTACAAGATGGAAGATAAAACATAGACTTCTGCTTGAGTTAAATGAGCCATTGATGTAATTTCATGCATGTCATGTCCAGTATACATTTATTCCACGAAGCCATCACTTCTTCTGGTCTTGATAAGATAATTTTGGTACAGTTGATTTATAATCTACAAATTACAACTGTTACT
>NW_007006320.1:0-741 GCF_000164805.1 Carlito syrichta
TGAGGCTGAGGTGGGGGACCACTGAAGCCTGGGAGTTCGAAAGCAACTTGGGACACATAGTGAGCCCTCTTCTCTCCCCAGAATGCAAACACACGAGTTGTGCGTGGTGGTGCCCGCAGCCCCAGCTACACAGGATGCAGTGGCCTCCATCTTGGGGCATGCCTTTGCACTGTCCACACCAACAGCACGTGTGAGTCCAGGCCAGCAGCCGTGGCTCATGGCTATAAGCTATGTGCCCTGGGAGCCTGAGGCAGGAGGCTGTCTGAGACCAGAGAACACCCTGGGCGACATGGTCAGAACTTGTCTCACTGAGAGGTCTCCAATATCAAGTCTAGCATGGTGGCCCCAGGAGTCCCAGCTACTCGGGGGCCGAGGTGGGAAGACCACTTGAGTCCAGCAGGTCTAGGCCCTGGGAGCCACTATCATGCAACCATGCCCCAGTTGGTCGACAGAGACTCCGGTGACAAAAAAGATACCCCCTACTTGTGTCATGGTGGGCATCCATGGAAATTTCCACGTGGGAGGGGGACGATGGAGTGATCAGGAAAGGAAGGCGCCCTCCCATCGCCCGAAGGTGGCAGACTGTGCGACCGGAACCTGGCCTGCCTGTGGTGTTGCCGGACTGCCTTTATCTCTCTGTACCTGATGACTACCCTAACTCGGGGCCGTCTGTTGTATCAGCTCACACTGCTCTTTGCTGTGGGGCACAATGTGGAGGGTGGAGGCAGTCCTTCTGGGACA
>NW_007006321.1:0-867 GCF_000164805.1 Carlito syrichta
ACCAGTTAAGTCAGCTGGTTGAGTCAGCTAGATAGCTCTTTTGCTAATGAGTTAAGTCAGGTGATTAAATCTGCTTGCTAGCACGTTAGATAACGAGTAAGCTTACTAGTTAACTACCTGGTTAAGTCAACAAGCTAGTTAGGCCGCTAATTATTTAAGTAAGATTTTTAGCTAGGTAGCTAGCTTGTTAGATAACTATTTAAGTCAGCTGGCTAGCTGGGTAGCTAGCTCTTCAGCTAACTATATAAGTCAGCTGGCCAGCTAGGTAGCTAGGTAGTTAACTTAGCTAGTTAAGGCAGCTGGCTAGCCAGAAGGCTATCTAGGTAGCGAGTTAGTAAAGTCAGTTGGCTAGCCAGCTGGCTAGCTGATTAATTTAGCTAGTTAAGAGCAGCTGGCTAGCAAACTGTCAATGTATGTACCTAGCTAGTTAAGTCAGCCAGATAGCTACTTGGCTAGCTAGTGATGTCAGTGTGTTAAGTCAGCTGGCTGGCCAACTGGCTAGCTGGTTGAGTCAGTTAATTTCATCTGCTATCTAGTCAGCTGGCTAGGCAGGTAGCTAGCTAGATATGTCAGTTTGCTAGCCAGCAGGCTAGCTATTCAAGTCAGATAGTTAAGTCACCTGGCTAGCCTGCAGGCTATGTAGGTATCTAGCTAGTTAAGTGAGCTGGTTTGCCAGCTTGCTATCTTAAGTCAGCTAGGTAAGTCAGTTGGCTAGCCAGATGGCTAGATATATAGCCAGCTAGTTAAGTCACCTGGCTAGCCAGTTGACTACCTGGTTAAGTCAGCTAGTTAAGTCAGCTGGCACCCTGCTGCCTAGCTAGTTAAGTCAGCTCGTTTAGTCTGTTGGCTATCCAACTGGCTTGCTAG
>NW_007006322.1:0-358 GCF_000164805.1 Carlito syrichta
CATGCAAATTACACCTGATAAAAAATGAAGCAGGAAAAAGTTTCAGACTGTACAAACACGAATCTGTATCAGATATACTGCAGAGAAAATGCAGTGTTAGCAACAGAAGAACAACCTTAAGAGCTCTGAGGAAAAGAAGAGACACCTCAAGGAAACCACAACAGAGCATACTTCCCAGCAGCTGCAACGAAGTCCAGGAAACAGGGGAGCTACAGCTTCAATGATCTGGGGAAGACCTTTATATGCAGCCAGATCATCATTCCAGAGGGAGGAGGAGTGTTCTTTGGCCCCCCAAAGTTAAAAAAATGTGACACAGTTGAAGATGCTTCAAAAAGCTCTCACGGCTGGGCATGGTGGC
>NW_007006323.1:0-357 GCF_000164805.1 Carlito syrichta
ACACAAACTGAACAGACAGACCTAACTGCCCAAGGGCAATACCGGAGGGCCCAGTGATGTTTCACTGGGACCTCAGACCCAGGAATTAGTGCTGCATCCAGCTTTCTTGCAGTTCCAACCAGAAGTGCGCACAAACAAAACAGGAACTTAACTCACCTCTCAGAGGGCTCTGGGGACATTGTCAGTCTTTCAGAGATGATAATCAGCCTGACGAACACTGAGGTTTATGGGTATATGGATCCACAAGGTCAGCTGGTGATTGGGGTTGGGGATTAAGCTTCCAGATCTCCCGGGCAAGCCCCCAAATGAAATAGGGACTGAGCACTTAATTCACAGACACCGACACCAAAAGTACAA
>NW_007006324.1:0-312 GCF_000164805.1 Carlito syrichta
CCATTCCTCTCCAATCATTGAAATCCATTCCATTCAATTCCAATCCATTGCATTCCATTCATCAACAACCCATTCCATTCGATTCTATTCACTTCCGTTGCATTCCATTCCAATCCTCTCCATTCCATTCCATTCTATTACATTCCTTTCCCATCCCTTCCATTCCACTCCATTCCTTTGCATTCTATTCCACTGCTATCTATTACATTCCATTCCTCCCCATTCCATTCCATTCCATTCCTCTCCATTCCATTCCAAACCTCCCCTTTCCATTCCACTCCATTTCATTCCATTCCACCCCATTCCATTCCC
>NW_007006325.1:0-384 GCF_000164805.1 Carlito syrichta
ACAGGTTAGCTGCTTTAACTAATTGCCCAGTGAGTGATCTGACAGGTAAGCTGACTTAACAAGTCAGGCAACAAGTGCACCGACTGTTTAGCTGACTTAACTATTTGGCTGGTGAGTGAACTGACTGGTCGGCTGACTTTAGTTGCCTGGCAAGTGAACCGACTGGTCAGAGGACTTAACTAGTTAGTAGGCCAGTAAGCCGATCGATGAGCTGACTTAATTAGTAGACCAGTGATTGAGGTGACAGGTGAACTGCCTTAACTAGTCAGCTGGTGAGCAAGCCGACTGCTGAGCTGACTTAACTAGTGGTCTGGAGAGCAAGCATACTAGCTAGCTAACCTGTTGACCTGTGAGAGAGTCAACAAGTTAGTTGACCTCTTGACT
>NW_007006326.1:0-359 GCF_000164805.1 Carlito syrichta
CCTCTCCATTCCTCTCCATTCCATTCCTCTCCATGCCTCTCCTTTCCATTCCATACAATTACAACACTCATCTCCTTTCCACTCCTCTCTATTCCAATTGACTCCATTCCACTCCATTCCTCTCCATTTCATTCCATTCCACTTTATACCACTCCATTCCTTTCTCTTCCTTTCCTCTCCATTCTACTCCATTCCATTCGTCTCCATTCTATTTAACTCCATTCATCTCCAGTCCATTTCTCTTCATTCCATTCCATTCCTCCCCATTCCATTTCTCTCGATTCCAATCAAATCCATTCCTCTCCATTTCATTCCTCTCGATTCCATTCCATTCCTCTCCATTCCGTTCTCCTGCATTC
>NW_007006327.1:0-360 GCF_000164805.1 Carlito syrichta
CTCACCTGTAAAATGGGTCTTACCTGGTTCACAGAGAGACCTGGAGAATTAATTAGTGTTTGTAAAGCTCTGAGATACCCTAGATGAAAGTGGCTATATAAGTGTAAATGATTATCATTATCATTATTATTATTATTATTATTGCCACATAAAGTATGGACGACAGATTAAGTATGGGATTATATGTCAACCTTCTGGGGATGATAGATTTCTGGATAAACAAAAAATGCTGTAGACTGTTATTATCCACCTGCCTTTCCCATGTCTGTTCAGGAATGCATCATCATGTTTGCTAGGTGCATAATGCAAAAAGAAGTCTTCTTTAGTCCACTAGAGATGGATTCAGATGAAGGTAATGAC
>NW_007006328.1:0-913 GCF_000164805.1 Carlito syrichta
TAATTCTATAAGAGAGGAATTGACAGTAGTGGGAAATTGCCCAGGGGATGAGGGCACACCTCATCTGCAAGGGTACCTGCATAGTGAACATTTGTATACCTAACCCTGAATTGTACCCCACATGCTTAAAATAAAATATTTTAAAGATAAATAAATTTCTTATGTTCTCACTCATAAGCTGATGTTGAACAATTATAATGCTATAAGAAAGCAATTGGCAGTAGTGGAAAACTGTCAGGGGAGGGGGGATGGGATTGTCAGTTGAGGGAAACTGCTAGGGGAGAGAGGGGCATACCTCATCAACAAGGGTACCTGCATGATCAATGTTTATATAACTAACCTTGAATTGTACCCCACATCTTTATAATAAATTTTTAAAAAGAAAAAAATTTAAATAAATAAAAATTGGAAAAAATTTTTTAAGATAAATAAAAATATAACAATAAGCTATCAGATAATTTAACCTTAAAAATTATATATATATACATATATATATATAATATCACTTCCATAGCCTTGGAAAAAAGGCAAAACTAAAATATAATGATTAAGCATAGCAACTTTGATGACTAATGTATAACAAAAAGCAAGAAGTGATTGTCAGGATGGGGGTTATCTCTGGGAAAGCTTGTAGATATGGATGAGAATGAGCATGAGAAGGACCTCCAGAGTGCTATCAATGTTCTATTTCTTCACCTGGATGATGGCTACAAGGGTGTTGGTACAAGATCTTGTGTCTGATTGCTCAACATCTGTCTTTGGATTAACTAAATTAATTTTCTTTCAACTTTTAATAGCAACTCTTATATTCTCTAAAATATTTGCCAATCATAATACACTTCAGATCTTCACCACTAAAAAAAGTCAAAAGTTTTTACCAGAGATAAGCAAACTACTGACCATCAGTCAAACC
>NW_007006329.1:0-447 GCF_000164805.1 Carlito syrichta
CGACTTGTTAAGTCAGCTTACCTGTCGGCTCACTCGCTGGCCGAATTGTTAATTGACCTGTCCAGTCGTCTCTCTCACCCACCGACTAGTTAAGTAAGTTCAACTGATGGCTCACATGCTGGCCAACTAGTTATTCAGGTAACTGGTCCGACAACTAGCTGTCCAGGTAGTAAAATGAGCTAAACAATCGTCAGACTAGTCGGCCCACTATTTAGGCCAGGTAACTTGTGGGCTAACTAGTCGGCCTACTAGTTATGTCAGCAAACGAGCAGGCAACAAGTTAACATTAATAACTAGTGGATCAGCTCGTCAGTCATCTTGTTAACCCAGGTAACTAGTCGGCCCTAGTAGGCAGCCAACCTGTTAAGTCAACTAACAAGTCAGTCATGTAGGCAGCCAACATGTTAAACAATCTAAGTATTTGGCTGATTCGTCAACAAGTTAATT
>NW_007006330.1:0-362 GCF_000164805.1 Carlito syrichta
CTAAATAAAACGTAATACACATTCTTAAATGTTTGTTATAATCCACCAACAAAGTAAAGGAAATCTTTGGGGCCAGGAAACCAAAAGAGAATTAAACCCCAGAGCAGTAAGTTACAGATCTAATTACAAGACAATCCTAGACTGTGGTGATCCCTTCTGAAACATAGAGACTTGGTTTTTAAGGTTCATTTGAAGAAACAGAGAAAGCCTCACCACAAGCCTGGCATGGAGTAACCGATAAATGTGGCATAGCCCCTGAGAGAAGAGCAAGAACCCAGAGAGGAACCCTCTCTGCAGTGCCAGTGTCTGGGGAAAGGTTGAAAGCTAGGAGGGCAGTAGGAACACTGGAAAAACTCTCCAGC
>NW_007006331.1:0-528 GCF_000164805.1 Carlito syrichta
TTAATTTTTATAAACTCTAGTATTAATGTTTAATTTATATGCCTGTTTTTATGTTGCTACTGTATAGTTTTGAAATTAATTTTTTATACTGACCCTTTATCCTGAGACAGTGCTGAAATCCATTAACCATTTAGTGGTTTGGGGTTTTGTTTTGCTTTTAAATCTTCCTTCAGATTTTCTATATATATAGAAAATATATATATAGTGTGTGTGTGTGTGTGTATACACACACAATCATGTCACCTATAAATAGAATCATGTTAGAAATTGTTACAATTCAGGTTCATTAGGACCTCCTGAAATAAAACAAAGATATAATATAGCAAAAACATTAAAAATAAAATATATATTTCTCTAATTACAAGTAGTGTTTGAGTTCTGATTTTAAAATTTACTTGGAAGGATATAAAACCAGTTTCTCAAATCCTTTGTGTGCCATCTACTAGCTGTTTTGTGTCAGTTATTCAAGTGTTTCCCAGTAATAGATCTCAAAGACACAATACAGAAATGTGTTGAGTTTGTAGAGTC
>NW_007006332.1:0-474 GCF_000164805.1 Carlito syrichta
TTTAACAAGTAATTTCAAACATAGTTTTTCTCTTCCATTCCCAGAGACATGTTCCCTTGTGATAATCAGTGCATTCACTGCAGTGTGGCAAACCTATCTACAAACCTACATTGATTTTAACCTGTGAGAAACATTCACATTATCGGAGTAGCATCACACTAGGTTAGAATTGGCAAAGGAGATATCAGGATTTCTTGAAAATATCACCAGAAAATAAAATAAAATAAAATAACCAGGTTTGCCTACATTTTCTGCTGACAGATGGCAAATGGATCCAACCATTCAAACAGTTTTCAGTATAGTCTACTGAATATAACACCACACTCTTTGCTCATTTATTAATGTATTCATTTATGTTTTATTTATATATTTGCAAGTAAGTGAAACACTTTCAAAAGAAAGCAGATTGCCCAACTGCATTTGATGTAAGCTGAGAGAAAACCTAAAATATCCCCAGTAGCATTAAACAGAAAA
>NW_007006333.1:0-788 GCF_000164805.1 Carlito syrichta
TGTCTTGAACCTGCGGGCTCAGGCAATCCACTCACCTCAGCCTCCCAAAGCGCGGGATTACAGGCTGAGCCACCGAGCTGCCTTCACATTTTTTATCACATTTCAAGCAGAAGAGAGACTAGACTTTTTCTGTATTTCCCAAAGAATAGCATCATTAGTATCATGGCCCCAAAACAAAAAACTTAGAAACTGATTTTAGTACAGTATAAATAAAAAAATGCCTGATATAATGCAAGAAAAAATATACTACTTTACAAATGAGCAAATAATTTTTGAGTAATTTGAAGGTCTATGACCTCATGTATAAAACCTAAGACCTTGCCTCACATTCAAAAAAGTTTGTATCCCTATCAGAAGATTAAACTTCTTCAGAAGATTAAGTTGCTATTTAGTTAACAGAAACTACTTTAAAATTTTCTATCATATGTATTAGGAAAACGAGGCTGAAGTTTATGAAAAACTCAATATTTGGAAGTATTTTCACAAATTAAAAAGTACTAGATATATGTAGAATAAACAATTCAAAAGATCTGATATAGAACATGCAGATTATAGATAATAATGTTTTGTATTCAGGATTTTTGCTAAATAAATAGATTATAACTGCTGTAGCCCCGGGAGGACAGGGAGGGAGGGAAGAATGGGTAACTATGTGAATTGATAGATAAGTTAATTTGTTTTATGATAATGACCATGTTACTATATACATGTTTTACAATATCGTTCTGTATACTTTAAATATACACAACAAAATTTATTCTAAAACGGTTTCTAAGAGTCTATCCTAA
>NW_007006334.1:0-727 GCF_000164805.1 Carlito syrichta
AAGTCAGCAAGTTAAGACAGGTTACAACTAGCTGCTAGCTAGTTAATTCAACTGATAATGTCAGCTGACTAGCTAGGAAGCTAGCTATATTTGTCAGCTAGTTATGGTAGCTAGGTAGCTAGTTAAGTCAGCTTCTTAAGTCAGCTGCATAGCTAGATAGCTAACCAGATAGTCAGCTATTTAAGCCAGATAAATAAGCCAGCTGGCTATCTAGGTAGCTAGTTAAGTCAGCTTGCTAACTAGTTAATTCAGTGAGTTAAATCAGTTGGCTAGCCAGCTGCCCAGCTGGGTAGCTACCTGGTTAAGTCACCTGGCTAGCCTGTTATATATCTGGTTAAGTAAGCTAGTTAAGTCAACTCACTAGCCAGCTGGTTACCTAAGTACCTAGATAGTTAAGTCAGCTGGCAAGCAGGCAGGATACCTAGGTAGCTAGCCAGCTAGTTAACTCAGCTGGCTATCCAGCTGGCTGCCTAGGTACCTAAGCTGTTACATCAGCCTGATAGCCAGAAGGCTAACTAGTTTTCACCTAGTTTAGTAAGCTGAAGAGACAGATGGCAACCTAGGTAGCTAGATTGTTAAGTCAGCTTTCTAATCTGCTGGCTAGCTAGTTAAGTCACCAAGGTAAGTCAGCTGGCTAGCCAGCTTTCTAGCTAGGTAGTTTGCTAATTAAGTCAGCTGGCTAGAGAGCTGGCTAGTTAGTAAAGTCACCTAGTTTAGTCAGCTGGCT
>NW_007006335.1:0-631 GCF_000164805.1 Carlito syrichta
CGAGGGCCCGAGGGTTTTGCAGTTGCCAAATATTTAGTACGAATTATTATATGTAACCAGTATTCATGGATTCCACGTCTCTAGGATACATCTGGGCATCTGCATCTTTGTAAACAGGGCTTTGGAATACACATGAACAGGGAAATTCAGGGCATCTTGCTGAGAACGGAAAGGGAATACGGTTCTTGGAGTTCTCAATCGCCTAAATCTACAAAGTCTCTTGACAATGTTTAATCAGCAATCTGGGCTTCTATGTCGCCACATGTTTAGTGTGTGTTTTGAAAGGGACCAGAAATCTTGGGTTCCAATTCCTAAAGAACGTTCTGGGATTCTTTTTCTTGATTTCCAAGCAACTGGAATTCTAGGACAACAGGAAACATCTTGGCGTCTTGCTCAGAATGAAGCATTAATTTCAGTAATGGGAGTCCTCATATACAGAACACTACACGACTTGTTGTTACGAAAGGATAAGGAATCTTGCTTACACGAGGCCTCCATCCAAAAAACCTCCAGACCCTGTTGCTAAGAGATAACCACCATTCAGGTTTTGGGAGTAGGAATATGGATAATAGGAGTCCTCATATACAAGAAACTGCACTGTCTATGGCTAAAGGAGAATAAGGAATCTGGT
>NW_007006336.1:0-734 GCF_000164805.1 Carlito syrichta
CTAGTTTGGATGGGTGTGGAGATGAGGTCTTCCTGTGTGGCCTGGGCTGAACTTGGGCTCCTGGGCTCCAGTCATCCTCCTGCCTTGGTCACTAGAGTGCTGGGAGACCTCCTCTATAACCTCCATCCCATGAGCAGAGTGTGGTGGTACACATCTGTCATTCTGGCTCCTCAGAAGGCTGTAGAAAGGTTCGTGAGCCCAGTGGACAGAGGCTGTGATGTCCGGGACTAAGCCACTGCCCTAAAGCTTGGGTGACGGAGTGAGACTCTGACTCAAAAAAGGGAAAAAGGAAAAAAAAAGAGCATCCATTTGTTTATGGAGTTGGCATCATCGTGAACAGACATAGATCATTTGGAAAGGAGAGCCCAGCCTTGGGTCTAGAGTTCCCGAAAGAGAGTGCATCGGCCATCAATCATCCTGTGGCTTTGGAGGCCTATACAGGAGACTGCCGCAGCCTGGGAGTTTGAGACCAGCCTGGGCCATGAGCTAGACCTTATTGCTTCCTGAAATGCAAATACTGGAGTTGTGTGTGGTGGTGCACATGGTCCCGGCTACATGGGATGCGGTGACCTCTGTCCTGGGGAGTTTAACTGTGTTGCCCCCAATGACAGAATGTGAGTCCAGTTCGGCCACTGAGGCTCACAGCCATCAGCCCCACACCCTGGGAGGTAGAAGTGGGAGGATGACTGGGCCCAGGTTTCAGAAACTAGCCCGAGCAACGTGGCCAGACCATG
>NW_007006337.1:0-312 GCF_000164805.1 Carlito syrichta
AATGTGAGAGGAATGGAATGGAATGGAATGGAGCGGAATGGAAAGGAGAGAAATTGAATAGAATGGAATGGAATGTTATGGAGAGTAATGGAAAGGACAGGAATTGACTGGAGATGAAAGGAATGGAGTAGAATGGAATGAAGCGAATGGAATGGAATGGGATCGAATGGAATGGAGAGGAATGGAATGAAATGGAGAGAAGGGGAAAGGAATGGAGTGGAATGAAATGGAATGGCATGGAATGCAGTAGAAGGCGTGGATTGGAATGGAATGGAAAGGAATGGAGTGGAATGGTATTGAATGGAATGGAAT
>NW_007006338.1:0-1081 GCF_000164805.1 Carlito syrichta
TAGAATGGAATGTAGAGGAATGGAATGAAATGTAGAGTAATGGAATGTAATTGAGAGGAACGGAGGTGATACGTATGGAATGGAATGGAGAGGAACGGCATGGAATGGAGAAGAATGGAGTAAAAGCAATGAAATAGAGAGTAGTAGAATGCAGGTGATTTGAATGGAATGTAATGGAGAGGAATGGAATGGAATGGAGAAGAATGGAATGGAAAGGAATGTAATGGAGAGGAATTTAACTGAATGGAAAGGAGAGGAATGGAATGGAATCAGTGTAATGGAGAGGTATTGAATGGAAAAGAGAGGAAAGGAATGGAATGGAGAGTAATGCAATGGAATGAAATGATATGGAGAGGTTTGTTATGGAATGGACGGATATTGAATGCTCTAGAATTGATAGGAATGGAATGGACAGGAATGGAATGGAATGGAGTGGAATGGAATATAACGGAATGGAATGGAGAGAAATGGAATGGAATGCAGAGCAATGTAATAGAGGAATGGAATGGAATAGAATGGAGAGGTGTGAAATCACGAGAGGAATGGAATGGAATGGAGAGGATTGGAATGGATTGATGTGGAATGAAATAAAATGGAATGGAGACAAATGGAGATGAATGAAGAGGAATGGAATGGAATACAGAGCAATGGAATGAAATCCAATGGAATGTAGAGGGATGATGAGGAATGGAGAGGAAAGGAATGGAATGGAATTCAGGGGAATGGTTTGCAATGGGGAGTAATGGAATGGAATGGAGAGGAATGGAATGAAATGGAGTGGAATGGAATGGAACGGAATGGAACGGAATGGAATGGAGAGGAATATAATTGAATGCAGAACAATGGAATAGAGGAATGGAATGGAATAGAATGGAGAGGTATGGAATGGCATGAGAAGAATGGAATGGAATAGAGAGAATTGGAATTGAATGATGTGAAATGAAATAAAATGGAATGGAGACAAATGGAGAGGAATGGAATGGAATGGAATGGAAAGGAGAGGAATGGAATGGAATGGAATCAGTGTAATGGAGAGGTATGGAATGGAAAGGAGAGGAAAGAAGTGGAATTGAGAGTAATG
>NW_007006339.1:0-678 GCF_000164805.1 Carlito syrichta
ACGTCTTTATCACCTTTAAACCTTTCTATCCTTATGGAGTGCATCATGCAAGAGACTTTTAGGCACCCCCCATAAATTTCAGGGTTTCGTTTACAGTAATCTTGGGTTTGGTCAAAAAGAAAGCAGAATTGAGGTACTTTGTGCCATGTTAAAGTAATTGAGCGCATGGAAGAGAGAGACATGGGAATAGAAACTTGAGACTGGCAGCCATATGACTGGCAGTCCACTGTGGCCAGACGTTGGGTGTGTGAGTGGCCTTCAGAAGTCCAGAACTCTTCTACAAAGAATCTCCAGCAAAATGGTGGGGCAGGTGGAGTTGTTTCACCACTGAGGTGGGTTAAAATTAATAAGGGACGGAGGGTTAGGTTGATGGACATAGTGTTGTAAGGAGTGAATTTTTATAAAAGACACTTAATAAGAATGAAACTAGTTATAATGAGGAGGTATGTAATAGCCAACAAAGTTTTGGCCGTGGATGGTCAATTTTGTAGGTGTTGACCAAGTAAGCAATACAGTAAGGAGGATGGCAATTAAGCCAAGAAAGAATAGGGGCCAAGGGCTACAAGTTTCCTGTGCTGAATTCAGGATGTTTGTTTGGATTTGGATTTGGGTGGGTGGCGAGTCGGGACAAGCGAAGTCTGAGTGGCTGGTCTGGAACCTTGGAGCAGGTGTACCTGT
>NW_007006340.1:0-320 GCF_000164805.1 Carlito syrichta
CAATGGCACCCTCCTCTCCCGAGCTTCAAACCTAACTCATCCCTGCATAATTGTCACGTTGGTCCCTCAGCTCTCTTTATACTCCAGACACTTTTAACCCCCAGGGATTCACACAAAAGGGCCGTCTTCCTCCCGGTTATGGTTGGATTATCCCTCGCATCTGCTTTCACCTCCCTTGGCCTGGCAGGAGGAGCTTTCGGCTACTCATTATGGGCAGTAGAAGACCTACAAAACAAAATCCAAATGGCACTAGACACCATCTCAGAATCCATTGGGTCACTACAAAGACAAATAACTAGCTTAGCACAGGTAACCCTCCA
>NW_007006341.1:0-417 GCF_000164805.1 Carlito syrichta
CTCGGTGGCTCAGCCTGTAATCCCATGCCTTGGGAGGCTGCAGTGAGTGGATTGCCTGAGTCCGCGGGTTCGAGACCTGACGGGGCAACTTGGTGAGACCTCATCTCTACAATAAAACAAAAATTAGTTGGGCGTGGTAGCGTGCACCTGTAATTCCAGCTACTTGGAAGGCTGAGCGGAAGGATCGCTGGAGCCCAGCAGGTCGAGACTGCGGTGGCCGGGAGCAGCCACTGCACTCCAGTCTGGGCAACGGAGTGAGACTCCAACTCAAAAAAAAAAAAAAAGTTTAAACTTGTTTAAGGAGTGCTATGGCTTGAATGCTTGCCCCTCTACAATTCATGTTTAAAGTTAATTGCCACTGTAATGGTATTAAAAGGTGGGAACTTTAAAAAGTGATTAGGCCACCTGGGCTTTACT
>NW_007006342.1:0-453 GCF_000164805.1 Carlito syrichta
ATACTTCTCCATTCCAAACCTCTCCATTCCATTCCACTCCACTATATTTCATTACAATCCATTCTCCATTCCATTTTCTCCATTCCATTCCTGTCCATTCTATTTCTATTTTCCAGTCCATTCCATTCAATTGCATTACTCTCCATTCAATTGCATTACTCTCCATTCCATTCCATTCCATTCCATTCCATTCCATTCCATTCCTCTCCATTCCTTTCCATCCATTCTGCTCCTTTCCATTTCTCTCCATTTCATTCCTGTCCATTTTATTCCATTCCATTCCATTTTTTTTCATATCCACTCCATTGCATTTCATTCCATTCCTCTCCATTCCAATTCATTCTACTCCATTCCTTTCCTCTCCATTCCTTTCTATTCTATTCCTTTCCACTTCTTTTCTCTCCATTCAAATCCAGTCCTATATATTTCTCTCCATTGCAATCTTCTCTATTC
>NW_007006343.1:0-337 GCF_000164805.1 Carlito syrichta
ATGTCAGCTAGATAGCCAGCTAGCTAGTCAGCTAGCTAGTTAAATCAGCTAGAAAATCAGCTAGTTACTTAGCTAAGTAGTCAGCTAGCAACTCAGCTATCTTGTCAGATAACTAGTGGGCTTGCTTGCTTTCCATCAGGTCAGCTAATTAGTCGGCTCACTAGCCTGCAAACCGGTCAGCAAACTGGTCGGCTTGCTTGGCAGCCAACAGGTCAACTAAATTGCTGGCTCACTTGCCGGCCAACAGTTCAACTAACTAATCGGCTTACTAGCCAGTTGACTAGTTAAATCAGCTCACCGGTCGGCTCGCTTGCCAGTCGACTAGTTAAGGCAGCTC
>NW_007006344.1:0-805 GCF_000164805.1 Carlito syrichta
ATTAATTAGTTAAAACTTATATAGAATGTTCATACCATTTACTCATGGTAGCCTCAAATTGTAATCAACTCAAATGTCTGCCAATAGTAAAAAGAAAAGTCAAAAACTGTTGTGTATACCACACAAATAGATACCTCACCAATACAAATGAATGAACTAATTGTACATGAAACAACATTGATGTATTTCATGGAAAAATTCTACATTTGTATTGCTGTTGTGTTTATACAGGCATAAACATTGCGCATAACATTTTGAATAACCTTTTGAGAATTTTACTAATGAAGAGGACCAGGAACATGGATACATTTTAAAAACTCCATTTGGTTGAAGAATGCATTTGGGAATTTGCATATAAAAAAGGATGATTTTACCCAGACTCGGTGGTTCAGCCTGTAATCCCACGCCTTTGGGAGTCTGAGGTGAGTGGATTGCCTGGGCCCACAGGTTCAAGACCTGTCTGGGCAGCGAGACCTCATCTCTACAATAAATCAAAAAATCAGCCAGACGTGGTAACACATGCCTGTAATTCCGGCTACTTGGAAGGCTGAGGCGGAAGGATCACCGGAGCCCAGCAGGTCAAGGCTGCGGTGGCAGGGAGCGGCCACTGCACTCCAGTCTGGGTGACAGAGTGAGACTCCAACTCAAAAAAAAGGATGATTTTGCCAGACCCTACTATGACTCCCTAAGCTCAGCAAAGTTTTCATCAATTCCTGTGAGTTGCTTGTTGATGGAGGGAGATTAACCACCATTTGCATGCCTCGGTGCTGATTGATGAAGGGAGATCTCCCAAAGTGATGTGATG
>NW_007006345.1:0-470 GCF_000164805.1 Carlito syrichta
TAAAAGTGATGCTACAGAGATCTCATGTGATAATATATATATGTAGCAGGGTCTTTAAAAATATGAATGATTGGCCGGACTCGGTGGCTCAGCCTGTAATCCCACGCTTTGGGAGGCCGAGGTAAGTGAATTGCCTGAGCCCGTGGGTTCGACATCCGCCTAGGCAACTTGGCGAGAGCTCATCTTTACAACAAATCAAAAAAATTAGCCAGGCGTGGTAGCACGCACCTGTAGTTCCAGCTACTTGGAAGGCTGAGGAGGAAGGATCGCCGGAGCCCAGCAGGTCGAGGTTGCGGTGGCAGGGAGCGTGCCACTCCACTCGTCTGGACGACAGAGTTAGACTCCAACTCAAAAATAAAAAATATGAATGGTTTCATATATGTTAACAGATGTTAGTATCACCGGAACTCCTAATTTCCACAAAATCTGCCTGTGTCACTAAGTGACACTAGAGTTTAATGGTTTATTCA
>NW_007006346.1:0-462 GCF_000164805.1 Carlito syrichta
CTGCTTTTCTTTCAATTTCTTCTCCATTCCATTCCATTCTATTACATTCTACTCCAATCCTCTCCATTCTATTCCTCTCCATTCCATTACTCTCTATTCCATTCCACTCCATTCCATTCCACTTCATTCCATTCCTCTCCATTCCAGGCCAATCCTCTCCATTCCATTATTTTACAATACGTTCCAATACATTCCATTCCTTTGCATTCCTTTTCGTTCCATTCCATTTTATTCCATTTCTCTTAATTCCATTCGATTGAATTCCTTTCATCTCTATTCTTCTCCATTCCATTCCATTTCTCTCCATTCCATTGCATTCCTTTGCTCTCCATTGCATTTTATTCCATTCCACTTTTCTCCACTCCCTTCCTCTCTATTACATTCCATTTTTCTCTACTCCATTCCACTCTTCTGCATTCCCTTTCCTTTCTTTTCTCCCCATTACAATCGCTTCCATTCCAT
>NW_007006347.1:0-828 GCF_000164805.1 Carlito syrichta
CTCAAGCCTCTCTCCTTGACACTCGCAGAGGCTGAGATGGGTAGATGGCCTGAGCCCGGGAGCTTGAGACCAGGATGGACTCCATAGCAAGCCCCCAACTCAACCCCAAGCAAAAGCCAGAAAACCTTGGGTGAGGGCAGGCCTTAGCAGGAGGTTCACCTCCAGCCCAGAGTTCAAGACCAGGCAGACAGATCAGGATATCGACCAAATGGAAAGCCTGTGATCACTGCAGAGGACCAGGTTGAGACAATGGCCTGAGTTGTGTGGTTTGAGAGCAGACTGGGCAATCTAGTGAGGAAAGAAAACTAAGAAAGGAAGAAAGAAAGGAAGAAAGAAAGAAAGAAAGAAAGAAAGAAAGAAAGAAAGAAAGAAAGAAAGAAAGAAAGAAAGAAAGAAAAAGAAATCCATTCTCCTGCAAACTTTCTACCCTCAGGCCTTCCCCCCAACCCCTCCACATGTGAGGGTCCCCCAAACTCGGCACCTTCCAGTCCCAGCCCCCCAAACGCAGCCTTGCTTTGGTGCAGGATTCCCCAGGTTCCCTGGACAGGTTCCTGCCAGCTCTCCTCTTCAAGGTGGGAAATGTGCCCCAGGCAGGCTACCCTCTAACTCGGCAATGAGGTTTTTCCACCAAGAAATGCCAGGGAAAAATTCCTCACCTGGGGACATTTCTTCTCATTTTTCTTGACTCTAACGCCAGTCATCCTGTGAACACACCACACTCAGTTAAGGAGACTCTGGTGACAAAAAAGATGCCTCCCACAAGCGTTATGATGGTCATCCATGGCTCACCAGGGAAAGATCCATGTGGGCAGGGCATGATGGCGTCAA
>NW_007006348.1:0-893 GCF_000164805.1 Carlito syrichta
CCTCTAAGTCATAATCAACCCATGAACAGGTAACCTGCCCAGTCACAGAGATTGGATCTGTCGCTCTATGGTGAGCAAGCCAGAGCACTTCCTTGTCCAGTTTTCCAGGTGGTGGCAGGGTGCCTGTTTTATCTTCTCCAGTGGGTCTCTGTCTCTGGCTCCCTCACTGCTCCCTCCACAGCTCTTCCTGCAGAGTCTGGAGCGGGCAATCACTCCTGGCAGCGTCTTTGCAGGAAGAGCTTTGCTGATTTTTTTTAAAAATGGCACTAGGCTTCTGCCTAACAAGCCACCTAAAGAAGCTGGAAAAGCAAGACCACAAAAACCCTAATTTCAGCAGAAGAATCCAGATCACCAAAATAAAAGCCCAAATCCAGGACATAGAAGACAAAAAGATAATACAAAAAATCAATGAAACAAAAAGCTGGTTCTTTGAAAGGGTAAACAAGATTGATGGTCCCCTAGCTAGACTGACCAAGAAAAAACGAGAAAAAAACCAAATAAGCATAATCAGAAACACAAAAGATGAAGTCACATCTGACCCTGAAGAAATACAAAAGATCATTAGAGACTACTACATACACTTGTATGGAAACAAACTTGAAAACCATAAGGAAATAGAGGACTTTCTGACATCACACAACCTGCCTAGGTTGAAACAAGAAGAAATTGAGACCCTAAATAGACCAATAACAATCAAAGAAGTTGACTTGATTGTTAATAAGAAAACTACCTACAAAAAAAAAAAAAAGCCCTGGACCAGATGGTTTTCCACCAGAATTCTACAAGACATTTAAAGAGGAGCTGATACCAATCCTACTGAAGGTATTCTAGGTGATTGAGAAAGATGGAACTCCCCCCAAATCATTTTACGAAGCTAACATCACATTGATACC
>NW_007006349.1:0-469 GCF_000164805.1 Carlito syrichta
ATTTCAGGTGGTTAGCTAGGTACCTAGCTAATTAAGTCAGCTAGTTATGTCAGTTAGCTGCCTAGTTAAGTCAGTTAGCTAGCTATATAGCTAGCTATCTAGCTAGGTATTTCAGCTAGTATAGTCAGCAGGCTAGCTAGGTATCTAGCTAGTTAAGCCAGCTTGTTAAGTCAGCTGCCTAGTTGGGTAGGTAACTAGTTAAATTTGCTGGCTAGGTAGCTAGCTATCTAGTTAGGTCACAGAGTTATGACAGCTCACTACCTAGCTGGATAGCTAGGTAGCTAGATAGTTAAGTCAGCTGGAAAGCATGCAGGATATATATGTAGCTAAAATAGTTGTCAGCTGACTAGCCACCTGGGTAGCTAGTGATGTCAGCTAGTTGAATTAGCTGTTTAGCCAGCTGGCTAATGAGTTAAGTCACCTAGTTGAGTCAGCTGGCTAGCCATCTGGCTAGCTGATTAAGTCTGTT
>NW_007006350.1:0-895 GCF_000164805.1 Carlito syrichta
CAAGCGAGGCCACTATTTAGCAGACTAGCTTGCTGATTTGTTAGTCCACTTGTTAGCTAAGTGACTAGTTGATTTGCCTGCTGACATAACTAGATAGCTGACTAGCTAGCTGGCTATGTGGCTGACATAACTAGCTAGCAAACAAGCTATCTTGTTGTCTATCTAGCTGACAACTAGCTAGCTAACTGCCTAGTTAGCTGGCTAACTGACTTAAGTATCTAGCTGATCAGTTAGCTGACTAGATAGCTGACTTAAATAGCTAGCTGACAAGCAACCTGACTACCTAGCTGACTTAACTAGTTAGCTGAATAGTTAGCTGACCTGCTAGCTGACTTAACTAGTTGGGTGGCTAGCTAGCTGACTTAACTAGCTGAATAGTTAGCTGGCTGGTTAGTTGGCTAGCCAGCTGACTTAACAAGCTAGCTACTTGATTATCTAGACACATAGCCAGCTAACTTAACTAGCTAGCTACCTGGCTGGCTATTTGACTAGGCATCCAGTTAGCTAGTTAGTGCGCTGACCAGCAGGCTAGCTGGTTGATTAAATAGCCAGCCAGCTGGCTGGACTGTATGACAGCCAACCAGCTTAACTATCCAGCCACCCTGCTGGTCAGCAAGCTAGACAGCTGGCTTAACCAAATGGAAACCAACCTGACCACCTTGTTAACCAGCTGTCTTAACTTGCAAGTCACCTAGCTAGCCAGCTGGTGAACCAGCTGTCTTAACTAGCTGACATAAGTAGATAGTCATCGGGCTAGGCAGCTGGCTTAACTAGCTGGCCACCAAGCTAGCCAGTTGGCTAGCCAGGTCTCCTAAATATCTGCTTAACAAGCTAGCCAGTGGACTAGCCAGCTGACTTTATTAGCTAGCTACCTACCTAGACAGGGGGCTAGCCA
>NW_007006351.1:0-613 GCF_000164805.1 Carlito syrichta
ATAAGGAATCTGGTTTACACGTATCCTCCATCCGAATAAAACTTCAGGGTTTCTTGCTAAGGGCTAAACATGAATTTGGGTTATTGAAGCATAAACTAGGGAAATGAAATCCTCATATAAGACAAATGCACTGACTTTTCCTAAGAGAGAATAAGGAATGTGGGTGACATGGTTTCTCAATCTCCAAAAAAGTATACAGCGTCTTCGTAAGATCTAAACAAGAATCAAGCTTTCATCGCATGTATCTGTGAACAGGAGTAATCATATACAGATAACTGCACGGCAGTTGCTAAATATAAGGAATCTGGGTTAAACGAGTCTTCAGTCCTGAAAGTCTACAGGGCATTTTGCTGACAGCTAAAGAAGAATCATGTATTTGAGGCATGAATGTGGGTAATAGCAATCCTCATATACAGGAAACTACATGGCCTCTTGCTAATAAAAGAGAAGAAATCTGTTTTCCACGGCTCCTCTACCAAAAAATCTACATGACGTCTTACTAAGGGCTAAACAAGAATCAGGATTTCAAAACAGGAATCAAGGGAAAGAGAGTCATGAATGTGGGTAATAGCAATCCTCATATACAGGAAACTACATGGCCTCTTGCTAATAA
>NW_007006352.1:0-853 GCF_000164805.1 Carlito syrichta
AAAATCAAGTCTTTTTAAATAAATTTATAAAGTATAGTATAGTGTTAAGTTAGTAGTATTAACGATTTAAAACATAAAAGTTAGTAAAATTGGATTAAATCATAGGTAATTTATATACAATCATAGGACAGTGTGGAATTATAGTAGGTTATAAGAACTATAAATATAAATAATATAAACTCAAGGTAATTAAGTTATAGCTTATAGTATAATGGTAAGTTAATAACAGTAAGCCAATAAAACCAAGCCATTTAAATAAATTTATAGAGTATAGAATAGTGTTAAGTCAATAATATTAACGGCTTAATATATTAAAAGTTAGTATAACTAGATTAAATTTAGGGATAACTTGGGGAACTTTTAATTAGGGCTTAAAAAGAAGAGTATGATGTGAATGATTTATTAAATTGTTTTGAATGATTTAAAACAATGTATTTGTAATTTTGATGTAAGCTTTGTAAAACACGACATGCATCAGGAAATTGTAACAGTTTGTTTAGAACGTGTTCGTCTTGTGACGGTCTTGTGATGCATGATCTGTAAAGCATGGAATCTGTATGCCCCAAGCAGGTAATTATTACACTGCTGGAGGGTCTAAAAAATGGTATATAAGTTGGAAAAAGTTTGAATAAAATCGGCTTCAGTCTTGGCCGGACTGTTCCCAGAAGAGCTGCCTCCGAGTAGTTTTCTTCTCTCCGTCTCTGATTCACCGGTGCGGTCCTAACCCTCCCTCTGGTCAGTGCAGGTCACCGACACATAGCCATCTAGCTACCTAACTATCCAGTTGGCTAGCCAGATAACTTAATGGCCTAGCTACATAGCTAGCCAGCAGGTTAGCCAGCTGACTTAACAA
>NW_007006353.1:0-5100 GCF_000164805.1 Carlito syrichta
CAGGAGGTTATTAAGCAGTGGGGAAAAGGGTGGGTGAGAAGTCTAGAGGCTGGAGTTAGGTGCCATGGCCCTTGGCACTCACTCCTCCTCCAAAGACAAAAGAGAAAGACTGGAGACTGGGGTCAGGTGCTGTGACCTTTGGCACCCACCCCTTCTCCGAAGGTAGAAGAGAAAGACTGAAGGCCGGGGTCAGATGCCATGGCCTTTGGTACCCGCCTCTTCTCCAAAGGTATAAGAGAAAGATTGAAGGTCAGCATTAGGCGCCATGGCCGTAGACGCCAGCCCTTCCTTCCCAGATAAAGGTGGCGAACAAGAAGGAAGAGAAACTGACAGAGCAGATTACAAGAAACAGGAGTAATTAAACCAGCTAAGTCAGACTTTGAGTTAGAGGGAAAGCAGGAATCTTGAGTTGTAGGAGGAACAGGAGGGGACAAAGGAGGTGAAAACCTTCTTTATTTGTTTAAATTTTTTGAAAACAAAAACAAACAAATAACTAACAAGGCCATAAACAGTAATGTCAGGAATTTCTGGAACCTGATGGCTTTTTCCACGCTGAATGTTCTCATAGTTTTCATAGTAGCATTAACGGCCCTTAAATTTTGTAAAAGTTTTCATTTACCTGATATATTCTTAATAACAAATATAGGGGTTTTTCCATGGGCTAGTGGAAGGTTTAATGTGGCCGGCTTCTAACTGTAGTTGCACCAAAATCTATTGCTGCCTTAAATTTTCTGATGGCGTGATTTACAATATGATGGGAAGAGCTATTCTTAAAACTCCCCTTCCTGCAGTTTAACTATTTGATTCTTTAGCGTTTGATGGGCTCTTTTGACTATAACTTGACCCTAAGGATTATAAGGAATTTTTTTGGAATGAGAAATGCCAAATTGGACACAAAAACATTGAAAAGCCTTGGATGTATAAGCAGGAGCATTATCAGTTTTAAATTGTTTTGCAAAACCCAATTGTGAAAAGCAAAATCTCAGAGGGGGAGGGTTAATCAGCTGTCTCCCTTGGAATGTGAAACTGGTATCTTTTTTTTTTTTGAGTTGGAGTCTCACTCTGTCTCCCAGACTGGAGTGCAGTGGCCGCTCCCGGCCACCACAACCTCGACCTGCTGGGCTCTGGTGATCCTTCCGCCTCAGCCTTCCAAGTAGCCGGAATTACAGTAATGCGCTACCACGCCCGGCTGACTTTTTGATTTATTGTAGAGATGAGGTCTCGCTGCCCAGGCGGGTCTCGAACCCATGGGCTCAGGCAATCCACTCACCTCAGCCTCCCAAAGGCATGGGATTACAGGCTGAGCCACTGAGCCTGGCTGAAACTGGTTTCTTAAAGCTGCAGCGTTTTGGTGGTGAATTTTATGGGATTGCTGAGCTTAATTGACTAATGAATCTTCAGCGAGACCTCATTTCTACAATAAATCACAAAATCAGCTGGGCGTGGTAGCACATGCCTGTAATTCTGGCTACTCAGAAGGCTGAGGAGGAAGGATCACCAGAGCCCAGCAGGTCGAGGCTGTTGTTGCCAGGAGCGGTCACTGCACTCCAGTCTGGGTGACCAAGTGAGACTCCAACTAAAAAAAGAAAAAAATCTTCAAGGGAGAGGCACATGGCTAATTTTGTCAACACATTTGTTAATTGATTACCTTGACTTAGAAGTTCAGGGAGTCCTGAATGAGATTTAATATGATCTATAAAAACCGGTTGGTTTCTAACAATTATTAATAGCTGTAATTGAACAAGTAAATCAAGAATAGTTATCTTATTAACAGGAATAGTGGCCCTTTCAATATGAGGAAACAACCCTTTTATATAACAAGAATTAGTATAGAAAAACAATTTTTTCTCTCAAATCAAGATGGTCACAAATCACAATGCCTCCCCCTCTGGCGCTGCTAGGTCTTTTGGCTCCGGGGGGCAAGTTTAAATTATCTGATATTTTTCTTCATAATACCTAGCTGCTTCTTCTTCTAAGTTTTCCTTATCCTCAGAGGGTGGAGGATCATCATCAACAGGAGCAGTGACTAACATTGCCTGGGAATGAATAGGGGTTAAAAAGGGAATTCTTTCACCTGGTTCCACTTTTACTTTAATGGGCATTTTATTAACCTCTTGTTGTGGACTTAAGACATCTCTAATTATATTCCACAATGCAAAAGAATTTACAGGCACTGACTCAGGACTATGGAGCAAATAATATAGCTTTAATTCCTCCCCAATCTTTGTCCATGTTGTTAAATTAATGGTGCGTTCTTCAGGGAACCATGGGCACTGTGCTTGTACAAAATGGAGAAAACGAGACAATAGTGTAGAGGAAATTTTAATCCCTCTTTTTGATAATGTATCTATTAGAATACTGATGAACAGTTTTCTTTTTTTAGACTCTCTGTGGCCCATGATTTTATCACGGCCCTAGCCTTTCTCACCTATCCTTTCCCTGCTTATCTCTACAGGGGGGGCCACGGTGCCCCAGGTGAGTTCCTATCCATCCCAAAAAGAAAGAGAAAAAGATTACCTTCAAGCTCCCACGTTGGGGGCCACTTGTAGGGTTCCAGCCCCTCTTGTCCAGGTGTCTTCGTTACTTTTCTCTTATCCTGCAGTGTTTATTTCTAAAGAAAACTCAAAAGAAGCTTTTAGTGATGTTTCCCAGACCCCCAAGTTTGCTTTCTGTATTTAGTTGCTTTCTGTATGTTAATTTATCATAAAAGTATCTAATTAACATATTATAAATTCAGTGAAAACCCACTCTATAAACAATTATTAAAAATCTTAACTACAGAATTAAGTAAAAACCTTAACAATTAATCTTTACCCTAAGTCTGTGAAAACAGTGTTATAAATCACCTACATCACTCCTAGATAAGTGTTAGAACTTATAATGAATTCATAATAAACTTACTATAAACTTGTGTTTCTAAAAACCTTATGTCTAAACACTAAACTACATAATTCTAAATCAAATAAGAAGTGAATATATTTATATCATTTTTTACTCAAGCAATATCTAGTAACTTATAACCAAGTGAAAGAAAGCATTCTTAATGTGCTTCAGAGTTTAACCCTTGCATATGTTAGAAAACGCCAAACGGCATAGTGGGAAATGGAAAAGTGAACCATGATATATCCAGGTTAGCTGTGAGTACTTCACATAAACATGCCATTTTCTTCTTCCATGATTGCACAGAATTCTTCAGTGGTACCAAACAGCAAAGGTGGAAGACAGAAGTGCCTCAGCTTCCCGGGCTCGCCCTGTGGCCCGGAGTCTTTGGCCCACCAGGACCCTGTCAATCAGGTGGACCTCCAAGGCTGACTCCCAACAGGATGTAGTGGGTTTAGCGGTGGGGCCCAAGAGGGGTGTGGAGACCAGATAGGGGCTCACACCTGTCATCTTGGTGCCTGGGAGGCGGAGGCAAGAGGTTGGCCTGAGCCCCTGGGTTCAAGAACAGCCCCAGCACCTTGGAGAGACATCATCTCTACAAGAAGCCAAAAATATGAGCCGAGCGTTCTGGTGCTCACCTGTCATTCCAGTCACTTGGTATGCTGTGGTGGGAAGAATGCCGGAGGCCAGCCGGTAGAGGATGCGGTGGCCGAAGTTGGCCCCTGCACTAAGTCCTGGCCAACAGAGTGGGACTCCAACTCAGAATATTAATACCAACCACCACTACCAACACAACCACAGACTGGGCTCAAGGAATTAGCCTGGAATCCCAGCCCTCAGAGGCTCAGGCGAGTGGACAGCCTGAGACTGCCTGTTTGATAACAGCCCAGGACATGGTGTGAGACCTTGTGTTGGCCATCAAAAATAAATCCACAGATTAGTTGGGTGTGCCTGCGCATGCCGGTGGTTTCAGTCACTTGGGGGGCCGATTGGGAGGATCGCATGAGATGGCAGATAGAGTATGCGATGGCCGTGAGTGAACTGTTGTGCTGTGCTTGACCACAGAGCAGGATTGTGACTCCAAATAATAATAATCACCACCACCACCACTCCTGCCAACCAGCGCAAGGACTCACCTTCAGGGATGGGAGAGGAAAAGGCACTTTTCAGCTTGTCATTTGCAGGAGGTTTTAAAGGTGCCCACTGGGCACGTCTGTCCCACACATTTGGCCACGTACCACCAGAAGGCCTGTCTCCATCCTCCACACCCGCAACCCACAGCAAAGATGTGTGTGAGCTCAAGAAACAGACAGCCCCGAGCTAGAACGACCATCGGGCACAGAGCAATCAAAGCCGTCCAGCAAAGCCATGGCCATTCCATGTTCCGGTCACCCTGCCTACCACCTTTGAGGGTAGGGAGTGCTCTTTCCTCTCCACATCATTCCATGGTTCCCCGCCAATGTGTATCTTTCACTGGGGAGCCATGGAGGCCCATCGTGTGCACGTCAGAGGTGTGTTTTTTGTCACCGGAGTCCTCTTTTGGCCTGTCGGAGGTGTGTTTTTTGTCACCGGAGTCCTCTTCTGCCAGCCTTTGGCATTGCCGCATGATTGTGGCTCCCAGGATCTTGACCAGCAGGGCTCAGGCTGTCCTTCCGCCTCAGCCCCCAATCAGCTGGGACCACATCTGACTCATTTTGGGGAACTGTCCCTGGGATGACGTCTGGTTATGTCACCAGGTCTGGTCTCCAAATCCTGGTTTTAGGCAGCCTCCAGCCTCAGCCTCCCAGGGCTCAGGTCTGACGGCCATGAGCCATGGTGTCCAGCCTGGACTCACACGTCTTGTCAGCAGGGATGATGCAAAGTATGCCTCAAGTTGGAGGCCTCTGCATCCCATGCTGCTGAGATCATGGGTGACACCACGTGCAACTTGAGTGTTTGCATTCTGGGGAGTGACGAGGTCTCACTACGTGACCCAGGTTAGTCTCAAACTCAGGCACACCAGGTGTCCCCTGCCTTGGCCTTGCAAAGCCACAGCCTGATTGTTTGCCAATCCACCATCTTTCAGAAACTCTAGGCCCAGACACGGGCCTCCTTCCCATATGATGTCTGTCTGTTCATGATAATCCAATTCCATACACAAATGGATGCTCTTCTTTTATTTCCTTTTCTACTTTTTTATTTGAGTTGGAGTCTCTGTCACCCAGCCTGGAGGGCAGTGAG
>NW_007006354.1:0-384 GCF_000164805.1 Carlito syrichta
GCCACTGCACTCCAGTCTGGGCGACTGAGTGAGACTCCAACTCAAAATACATACATACATACATACATACATACATACATACATACATACATACATACGTAAGATAACTGATAAGATTAAGTATGATCACATGACACTGTACATGAATCATAATTGGGTACAAGAACATATTGACTCTGAGGTTTCCTTTACCTACTTTAAAACTGTAGACAAACAACTGGCAAAGAACAGACAAAACATTCTAAAAATATATATTCTACCACCATTTCTAGAATGAGATCCCTGCCTATCACCATACACAAAGATCAACTTTAAATGGATCAAAGACCTAAATGTAAAACCTCACACTATGAGAACCTTAGAAAATGTCCTTATGGAATTTGG
>NW_007006355.1:0-726 GCF_000164805.1 Carlito syrichta
AAAAAAAATTAGAAGTGCTGATGTAAAAACACTATAGATCAGTGTTGTAAGACACAGCTAAGAACAGCAAGAAATCAATACACAATCACAATCATTATATCAGTTGTCTATAATGAGAAACTTGGTAAATTTTTTTTCAAAATGAAAAATAAACATGTTGCAAAAGAAAGCTTATTAAAACCTTCAGAATGTGGCCTATGAGACAGGAATGAAAATACAAAGAAAAATGTATTCTTTATTATAGTAATACAACTAATTTACTTTGATAAGTTATAAGGAAAAATATATGATTTATGTAAATAATTTAGAAGACGATATGTATATAAGTGGGTTTATTACACTGTTATCTCTCCTGAGGACATTGTTTTCCCCAACTCAATGTCTAACAACAAAAGAATGACATAGTGGATTAACACAGAAAATATTATGCAGGGATTAGCATAATAAGGAAGAGTACATATTAATAGATGTGTTGTCTGACATTAACTTTTTAAAAACTGTTTTTAGTAAAAATAAATGTAGGAGGCGGGGCAAGATGGCGACCTGGCAACCCGGTGTCTGAAGCCCTCTGCAAGGGAGATCTGCAGTGGGTCTCTGACTCTCGCCCCCGGGAGGCTGGGGACCCCAGCATTGCAGCCTACTCCTCAAACAGAGCTCGGCCATCGTTATCACTGGAACATCGCAAGGACTGGACATTTTTACTGCATCGTCCTCTCCCGCTGCTGC
>NW_007006356.1:0-772 GCF_000164805.1 Carlito syrichta
TGCCCAGCTTATTTCTGATTTAGGGTAGAGAGGAGGACTTGCCAAGGTTCTCAGGTGCATCTTGGCCTGTGGGATCAGGCCAGCCACTGCCGGCAGCCTACCAGAGTGCTAGGATGATGAGACTGAGCCCCTGAGTACAGCCTTGATACTTCATTGAAAACAAATCAGAAAGCCTGGCATGGGGGCCCATGCTTAGAATCCCAGCGTTCTGAGAATCCAAGGCCAGAGGATGGCTGGAGAGCAGGAGCCCAAGTCCAGCCTAGGCAATGCAGTGAGGCCCTATCTCCACACCCATCCTAACAAGGGTCTGGGGTTGAGTTGCCAGTCATCTGGGTGATGGCAGAGGCTGAGGCCAGAGGATCACCAAAGTCAGCTATTTGGAGGCTGGCCATAAACAACAGTCGTGTCTCTGGCCCCCAGCCTGGGCCACAGAGCCAGACCCTGTCTTTAAAAACATCAGAATCATACAGAGATTCTCAACTGTGCATGGTGTATCCACAAAACGACTGGCTTTAGTGTCAGGAAAAATGAGACTGGGGGGAAGAAATGTCTCCAGGTGAGCAATGTGTCTCAGGCTTTCTTGGAAGAAGGTCCTTTTTGCAGAGTTGGAGGGCAGGCCTGCCTGGGGCACATTTCTCACCTCAGAGAGGAGAGCCAGCACGACCCGGGGCAAAGCCTTGGGAACTCCCGCACTAAAATGGCAGCAGCCCTTGGGGGGGTTGGGCTGGAAGGGGGCGAGCTTCTTGGACCCCCACAGGGGGGGGGCGGGGAG
>NW_007006357.1:0-921 GCF_000164805.1 Carlito syrichta
TTTGTTAGCCTAATTCTTGAGTTAAACTTTGTCCATTCCCCAGTCAAGAAAATATGGGGCTCTTTCATTGACTGCCCCTCCAGCATGTCCTCTTACAGGAAAGGGATAAACTTCCAAAGGAAAAGACACAGATGTTAGACAGGCAGAACAACAACGTGTCATGTCAAGTCACTCTACCATCCATAGAAATAAGATATAAAAATAACGCTTTTACTTTGATACAGTAATCACAGGGGAATCTTTGGTCCAAATTCACAGCTATATTTATAGTGCTTTCCTGAATATTGCATAGTTTTTATAGTGTTCCCTGGCTCAAGAGGATTTTCAACCATAACCTTTTTTTAATCATAAAGAAGAAAATGGACAGTAAGTTTTCATTTTTTTTTTTTTTGAGTGGGAGTCTCACTCTGTCGCCCACCTTGTCTTCCTCTCCGCTAACTTCTTGCCTCTGTTTTTCCCAGACATTTGCAGCTGTGGCCCATGCATCCCTCCTCATTCATTCAGTAGGTCATTCTGAAGTCTGATGAATGAAGAGCACCATCCTTGACTGGTGGGGGACAGGAAGGGAGGAGGCCACAGAATATCTTTTGTGGGTAAAGATAACATTATGGCAGAAAGTGCACCTTGATATTTGGGGAAGAAAAATAGTTTTTCCAGAAAGATGTTCCCATAAAGTATAGGTTGCAAACTGAGCTTTCATTTTAGTAGCGTGGTTTTAGCTCCTGTGAGACTCTCAGTTCTCACCTTTATCCTTTCTCACCCAGCCTTCTGTCTCCCTAGAACCCCTTTGCTTCTTTCTTAGCACTCAGGTCTGGTCTGCAGCGGAGAGCCCCAGTGGTTGCTTTTTACACTCTTTTCTGGATCTTGAGTAGGTTAGTCCTTGGAGACTAGCTTTTCCTTTGAATGATCAGGACACTTTTC
>NW_007006358.1:0-617 GCF_000164805.1 Carlito syrichta
GAGTTGGAGTCTCACTCTGTCGCCCAAACTGGAGTGCAGTGGCCGCTCCCGGCCACCGCAGCCTCGACCTGCTGGACTCCAGTGATCCTTCCGACTCAGCCTTCCAAGTAGCTGGAATTACAGGCATGCGTTACCATGCCCGGCTGATTTTTTTGATTTATTGTAAAGATGAGGTCTCGCTGCCCAGGCGGGTCTCGAACCCGCGGGCTCAGGCAATCCACTCACCTCAGCCTCCCAAAGGCGCGGGATTACAGGCTGAGCCACCGAGCCCGGCTGGTGTACTTTTAATCTATGCAAGAAACCAGGGAAAAAGGTGATGTCAGAAATCAAATCAAGATTAATATTTTAAGAGACAAACAAAATCATGCATGGCTGAAATTAATAAAACAAAATTTGAGGTAAGATGAGATAATTCTAGAATGAAAAACACATACTAAAAAAATTTTAAAATATAGATATACACTTATGTAAAACAAGCAAAACAAAAACAAACCATACATATCGAGACCCTTTTTCATACTAATGTAGAGGCTTATGTTCATTTGATTAAAAAAGAATAATAAGATTTTTTTCTGTCTTGAATGAATGAAATCTCTAAGCCCAGAGGGTTTATAACA
>NW_007006359.1:0-849 GCF_000164805.1 Carlito syrichta
GCAGGATGAGCACCACCTATCCAGCTTTGGGGGTGCTGCTGAGGTTGGGCACAGAAATGCAGAACAAGAAGACTGCACATATATCCTCGAGGAGTCCTTTACTACAGTTTCAAAAGTGCTCAGTGACCCAGCCCCAGGCTGCTTTATGCTGTCAGAGAGGTCAGTCCAGGAAGTGCAGGATGAAGACTGCCTGCCCAGCCCTGTGGGTGCTGCTGATGTTGGTGACAGAGATGCAGAGCCAGAAGACTGCAGATATCCTCTCGAGGAGATCTTTGCCACAGTTGCATCAGTGCTCCTTCACTGAGCTGCAGGCTAATGTCTGCTGCCAGGTAAGTCACTACAGGAAATGTAGGATGAAGACCACCTGCTCAGGTCTGTGTGTGCTGCCAGATGGGGAAAGGAGATGCAGGACAAGAAGACTGGATACATTTCTGTAGGAGTTCTTGGGTCCAGCTTCAACAGGGTGCTCTGAACCAGACACAGGATGCGTTCTACTGCCTGAGAAGTCAGTTCAGGAAGTAAAGGATGAAGACAACCTGCCCAGCTCTGTGGATGTGGCTGATGTTTGGGACAGAGATGCAGAGTCAGAAGACTGCATATATTCCCTCATGGAGATCTTTGACACAGTTGCATCAGTGCTCCCTACGAAAGGCCCAGGATAATCTCTGCTACCAGGTAAGCCACTACAGGAAGTTCAAGATGAAGACCACCTTCTCAGGTCTGTGTGTGCTGCTGGATGGGGGAAGGGAGATGCAGGCAAGAAGACTGGAAATATTTCTGTAGGAGTTCTTTGCTCCAGTTTCACAGCGCTCTCTGATCCAGCCCAGGCTGCTATCTGCTGCTAGAGAA
>NW_007006360.1:0-653 GCF_000164805.1 Carlito syrichta
CAAGTCTTTAATTTTAACTCTTTGTATATGCAAGTCCTCTAGAAGTCTAGAGTTAGTAACCTCTTGAACCGAAAAAGTAACATTGTTAGATCCAAATCTAGAGTCACCTCTAGGCAGGTCAATTAAAGTTTTACCTGTTTTATGATAAGGTAGGAGTAGCAACTGGGCTATTTTTTGACCTTTGTTAAACTGTACAGTTTAGTTAGGGGGAGTAATAAGAACCTGGATTTTTCCTGTGTAATCTGAATCCATCACTCCAGGAATAATGGAAACTCCTTGTAAAGACAAGGAACTTTTGTCTGGTATTATTCCCGCTATTACTTCCAGGAGATGACCCTATTCCCTTAGGAATTGGTATTATTGGGACATCTACAGTTAATATTATTGTGGTGGAGGAATAGAGGTCTTGTCTTGTGTTTTTTGGGGTGACTTGGATGAGCTTTGTGATGGAACAAAAGGAATAAATGGGTTTATGGTGGAAGTTGTTTCCCTAATGTCAGGTGGGGCCGGGGCGGGCCCCTCTGGAAGTTTTTCTGAGCTGGGATGACTTGGTTTAAAGGAGTACCCTTTTTATGAAATTTAGATAGGCAATTTTTAGCCCAATTAAAGCATTTTGGGATACAAGGTTTTTGGTCGAGTACAACCAGTAAATG
>NW_007006361.1:0-746 GCF_000164805.1 Carlito syrichta
AACACTGGAGTCGTATGTGGTGATGCCCCAGTTAACGACTACAAGGGATGTGGTGGCTTCTGTCCCAGGGCATTCCTTTGCATCACCCACACCAACAAACATACAAGTCCAGATCAGGCACTGTAGCTCAAGGTGATCAGCCCTGCACACTGGGAGGTGCAGGCGGGAACCTGTCTGAGTCCAGAGGTCAGATAGCAGCCTGGATGACGTGGCCAGACCTCATCTTGGCAAGAGGTCTCCAATATCAGGTCAGGAGTGATGGCCCACAGAGTCCCAGCTGCTCAGGGCCAAGGCATTAGAATCACCTGAGTCTTGCAGGTCAAGTCCCTGAGAGCCACGATCGTGCCACCATGCCTGAGCCCGGCAGACAAAGACTTCAGCACACAAAAGATGCCTCACACATGTGTCAAGACGGGCTTCCATGGTTCCCCAGGGAAAGGTCTGCGTGGAAAGGGATGATGGTGTGATCAGGAGAGGAAGCACTCCTCCCTACACCCAACAGTGGAAAACAGGGCAAACAGAACCTGGGCTGGCCGTGGCGTTGCCAGACCTCCTTGACTGCTCTGTGCCCGATGGCCCCACACTTCGGGGCCGTCCATTCTGTGAGCTCACACAAGTCTTTCCTGTGGGGCACGAATGTGGAGGTTGGAGGAAGCCTTCTGGACGTGCCCAGTGGCCAGCTTTGAATCTCACACAAATGACAGCTGGTCACTGCATTTTCCTCTCCCAACCCTGAGGGTGACTCC
>NW_007006362.1:0-1067 GCF_000164805.1 Carlito syrichta
CTGATGTTTCTGGAGACAGGGTCTGGCTCTATGGCCCAGGTTGGTGCCTGGGGACACGACCGTCATTCACCACCAGCCTCAAAATTGTGGGCTCGGGCACTGCTCCTGCCTCAGCCTCTGTAGTGGTCAGAACGATGGGCTCCACGTCCTCAGACCTCCTCTTTGGATGGGTGTGGAGACGAGGTCTCCCTGCAAGGCCCTGGCTGGCCTTGACTATATGGGCTACAGCCATCCTCCCAACTCAGCCTCCCAGAGTGCTGGGATTCCAG
The DNA here is from genome assembly GCF_000164805.1 of Carlito syrichta. Classification (NCBI taxonomy): domain Eukaryota; kingdom Metazoa; phylum Chordata; class Mammalia; order Primates; family Tarsiidae; genus Carlito; species Carlito syrichta. Next base: position 270 of record NW_007006362.1, read on the forward strand.
GCATGGTTTGCCACGTCCAACCTTCTGGTTCATTTAAATAAAGGATCAAGGTCGGACTAGGGTGTTCAACTGCTGTCAATCCGACTTCTCAGAAGGCCTGTGGGGGACAGGTCACCGGAGCCCAGTAGGCCGAGGTTGCACTGCCTGAAACAAGCCACCACCCTCCAGCCTGGGCAAGGAGTGAGACTCTGACTAAAAAAATAAAAAATAAAAGGAAAGAAAAGAAGAACAACTATTTGTGTATGGAGTTGGGATCATTGTGAACAGACAGAGATCATTGGGGAAAGAAGTCACAGTCTTGGTCATAGAGTTCCCAAAAGACAGACAGTCATCTGCCAATTGGGCTGTGACTTTGGGAGGCTGAGTCAGGGGACAGCTTGAGCCCGGGAACTTGAGACCAGCCTGGGTCATGTAGTGAGACCTCATCGCTCCCTGGAATGCAAACACTGAAGTTGCTTGTGGTTGTGCCCTCAATCCCGGCTACACAGGATTTTGTGACCTCCTTCTGGGGCATTCCATTGCATCACCCCCAACTCCAGAACATATGAGTCCAGGCCAGGCACTGTGGCTCATGTAAGTTCGAAGCGGGAAATTGCCTGGACCCAGGGTTCAGAGATCAACCTGGGCTTGTGTGAAAAGTGGAGTCAGGCCTTCTGGGGCACGTTGCTGAAGGAACAGGGTGTACATGCCCAGTGGCCACCTTTGAAACCTCCTGCAATGACAGGCTGGAAAGTACCTTTTCTTCTCAGATCCTTGAGAGTGACTCCTCATGCAGGATGTCATGGGTGTTGATGGTGT
>NW_007006363.1:0-655 GCF_000164805.1 Carlito syrichta
TCTCCACCTTCCTGTCTGAAGGACTATGCCCTCCAGGGGAGCTCTAACCACATGCCCCTCCTGCTTTCAACTGTCCCACAGCTCGTGGGATCCCTGGATAAAGTGCAAAGCCTGCTCTGTGGCCTCAAGGTCCCTCAGAATACAGTCCTGTCCCCAGCCTGGCCTCATCTCTCAGCCATCCTTCCTGGAGCCAACCCCACCCCGATAAGGATGGTCTGCCCCAGCACACAGAACTGCTTGAGACTTCCCCTACACATCCCAGCAAGTACAGACAGGCTCTGTCACACTGAAATCCTACAATGCTTACTTCTCCATGCCTCAGTTCCCATCCTGTAAATTGGAGTAACAATAGAACCTACCTGGTAAAGTCGCAGGTAAGGCTTCCCGAGCTGAAGCAGGTCAAGAACCCACGTGAACTCTTAGAACGACTGAGCTGCAGTTGGTATTGCCTCTGCCATCACCTGGGTGGTGTCTACCTCTCAAGGTTCTGAGGGAGAATGAGACAGAATTGGCACTAGGAACCCTGTGTCTCCCCAAGTGCAGGACATGAAGAGGTTAGCCCCAGGCAGGGAGGCACCACAGGCTGGCCTCAGGGGATGGGTGGGCAGGCATTCCTACCTGGAGTCCAGGTCTTTGTGCATGTGGTGTTTACAGG
>NW_007006364.1:0-897 GCF_000164805.1 Carlito syrichta
TAGGACACAGAGCTGGAAAGAACACACTGACACTCTGGTTTGGGAGCTGAGGGAAAACACAGCACCAACTTCTCGATCACGCGCAACCATGCAGACCTTTCACTATGTACAGATAGCGCCGGGGATAGGTCATGGCCATGTGCCACCTATTCTCAATGCTGTCACGGAGACCAAACATTTCTGGTGGCTGCATGCCTAACTTAAGACAAACTCCACAGACTTTGAAGAACTTTTTGAAAGCAGCTGCAATCATGGGTTATGACTGTTCTCTGAGTGGATGTCCACAGAGCTCCCATACTTTTGGTGTGGGCGTGGAATCTCTATGCTTTTTCTTCACTTATTCATTGGAAGGCATTAATCAGCATTTCGGACACCAATCCACAACCACGTATATTAAAATGTATTAAATTAACGCCATGCCAAGTGGGATTTATTTCTGGGAAACATGTGTAGCACAACTTACAAAATATAAATGGAATTTCATACAAAACTCAATCAAAGTAACATACCGCACTAGCAGTATAAAAGCAGCGACATACAACCTTCTTCAGTGAGGTGGAAAGGGAATTGAGAAAACTTCACACTGATTCATGATAGAAGCCACATACAACCTTCTTTGTTGAGGTGGAAAGGGAATTGAGAAAACTTCACACTGATTCATGATAGAAACCCTAACAGGTAACTCAGAATAGAAGAAAACCTCCTTCACCTGATAAAGGCCACATAGGAAAACACAAAACTGACATGATTACTCCATGGTGAAACTCTCAGCTTTTCCCTGAAGATCAAGAAGTATACGTGGATATAGTCTTCCACCACTTCCCTTCAAGATAGGGTCAAGAATGCTGAACAGAGCAATTAAACAAAAAAACAATTTTTTCAAGGTATCCTCACGGG
>NW_007006365.1:0-717 GCF_000164805.1 Carlito syrichta
TCACATTTTTAAAAGTACTAAATTATCTCTAAAATTTAAGAAGGCAATTTATATTTTTAATATTTATGTAAATCACAACACAAATATTTGTAAATAGGGTTTACATAATACACAGTTTTTAATGATTGGAACACTAAATTATACCATATTGTCTGACCTACCAGCAGAAGGCCTATAAATTCTACAGGAGGGGAAATTTTTGTCTTATGACACCTGGAGATGAATCCAGTCCTACATATCCCACCCTGACCTAACAGCTGATACTTTGCTCTTGGGGTGAATGTTTAAATGGTGGCAGCATGTAAACACTGAGTCCCACTGTGTGCCCTGTGTCCCTGCATGAAGAATGCTGAAGGACTCCGCTAAAAAGAAAAAGAAAATGGCCAGGCGTGGTGCCTCATGCCTGTAATCTGAGCAATTTGGGAGGTCGAAGTGAGAGGATTGCCTGAGACCACAGGTTCAAACAGCCTGGGCAACTTGGTGAGATCTCATCTCTACAGTAAATCAAAAATAGCTGGGCGTAGTGGCTGCATGCCTGTAGTTCCAGCTACTTGGAAGGCTGAGACAGAAAGATCGCTTAAGCCCAGCAGATCGAAGCTTCAGTGGCCATGAGCATGTCACAGTCCTCCAACCTAGGGACAAGAGTGAGACTTTAACTATAAAAAAAAAAAAAGTTGGATATGGTGGGCATGTGCCTGTTCCAGCTACTTGGAAGAC
>NW_007006366.1:0-687 GCF_000164805.1 Carlito syrichta
ATTTATTTTGTTTTGATCATTGTTCTAACGGCAATGAAATACTGTCTTCCCTCAAATTTGTGACAATGTATCCACTAATAGAATCTTTAAAGCATGCAATTTTTCACAAGGTGTTTTCTGTAACTATTAACCCTAACCATCTAAACTTTTAACAACTTAATGCCCAAATTATGTTTTCCTAACATTTTGTTTTTTCTAAATACAATTATAAAGCCTTTTCTAGTATTTCAACCTTTCCATATTAATAATCTTTTCTAAAATGCAAAAAGTTTGTGTATATTGCAAATTATAGGGCCATCCATCTGTTTTCTTGCATAAATTGATGCACCTAAAATTAAAACACTCGTAATCATCACAACATTTTTCATTATGTTAAAAATACCTATATAACACTTTACAATTAGCAAAACAAAAACAACATCCCCAAAGTTTTCTATTTATAAACCAACATAAAAAACTAAAAGTAATAAGTCTATTATGATGCCAAACCTGATGTTTATAACTTGCTTCTATTGTACCATGACAGGGACAAAGAGAGCACTTACTCACATTCAACCCCAGGCTCCCAGGGGTAGTAGAGTGCCACACACAGTTTTAATCATTGTTGCGATTTCAGCACCAAAAGGGTGGGGACAGAGAAACTCAAGTGTAGGGTCATATCTCAGAAGAAGAATTTCCATTTCACGA
>NW_007006367.1:0-563 GCF_000164805.1 Carlito syrichta
ATCACATTACCAGACTTCAAACTTTACTATAAAGCTACAATCATCAAAACAGCTTGGTATTGGTACAGGAATAAGAATATAGAACAATGGAATAGAATTGAGATTCCAGAAGCAAAACATCAATTTCTCAACCAACTCATCTTCGACAAAGCCTCCACCACCTACCACTGGGGAGAGGAGAACCTATTCAGTAAATGGTGCTGGGGAAACTGACTAACTACATGCAGAAGATTGAAACAGGACCCCTATCTATCCCCATACACAAAAATTAACTCTAAATGGATGAGAGACCTAAATGTAAAACCTCAAACCATAACAACCTTAGAAAATGAAGGACATACCCTCATGGAAATTGGAACTGGCATCCAATTCCTGAACAAAACCCGAAACCCACAGGCCATATGAGATAAGATAGACAAGTGGGACCTCATTAAACTGACAAGCTTCTGCAAAGCCAAAGAAACCATCAAGAGAGCAGGGAGACAGCCTACAGACTGGGGAAAAAGTATTTTGCCCAACTCCAGGTCTGACCAAGGCTTTAGCATCTTGAATCTACAAGGAAC
>NW_007006368.1:0-737 GCF_000164805.1 Carlito syrichta
GAAATACATCACTAGGCAATTTTGTGGTTGTACAGACATCATGGAGTATACATACACAAACCTAGGTGGTACATTTATCTTATTGACTATATATATTTTATATAGAAAACCAAGTGTCCCAGCACCTTGGTGAACATCAGCCATCTCCCCTGCCTGATCTGCAATGCCAGCATCAAGTGCCATAGATTGCACTTCCATTTATGCTCTATTGTGTTCTCATGGAAGCATGAGGCCCATTGTTGACTGAAATGTCATTGTGCACACATGACTATAGTTTTTAAATAAACCCCCATTGTGTCCTGCTTCATTCCTTCCCAATGTGTTCTCAGATACCGCCAAAGAGCTTTTCTAACTTGTAAATCCATTCACATTAATCTCCTACTCAAAATTCTTTAATTACACCTCATGGACTTAAATAATGATAATAACAATTATGACCTCTTTTATTTATTTATTTTTTTGAGTTCCTAGGACGTCCTATTTGTCAGGAACTCAATAAAGTGCATTTTAAATATATTATATGAAAAAAATGATATTTATGTCTATGTGAGCTGGCTTTACTCTGTCATATTTACTTCTTCTACATAAACCAAATCCTTAATAGTTAACATTCTTAAGAATTTAACTCCTGTAAACTTCACAGCAACCTGCATAGACCTAGAATGTATAACACTGAGTGATCTATCACAGCAACAAAGAATTGAGTATCATATTCTCACTTATAAGTGGACCTTGAA
>NW_007006369.1:0-1241 GCF_000164805.1 Carlito syrichta
GTCTCCCGTGAGGATACCTTGAAAAATTGTTTTTGTTAATTGCTCTGTTCAGCATTCTTGACCCTATCTTGAAGGGAAGTGGTGGAAGACTATATCCACGTATACTTCTTGATCTTCAGGGAAAAGCTGAGAGTTTCACCATGGAGTAATCATGTCAGTTTTGTGTTTTCCTATGTGGCCTTTATCAGGTGAAGGAGGTTTTCTTCTATTCTGAGTTACCTGTTAGGGTTTCTATCATGAATCAGTGTGAAGTTTTCTCAATTCCCTTTCCACCTCAACAAAGAAGGTTGTATGTGGCTTCTATCATGAATCAGTGTGAAGTTTTCTCAATTCCCTTTCCACCTCACTGAAGAAGGTTGTATGTCGCTGCTTTTATACTGCTAGTGCGGTATGTTACTTTGATTGAGTTTTGTATGAAATTCCATTTATATTTTGTAAGTTGTGCTACACATGTTTCCCAGAAATAAATCCCACTTGGCATGGCGTTAATTTAATACATTTTAATATACGTGGTTGTGGATTGGTGTCCGAAATGCTGATGAATGCCTTCCAATGAATAAGTGAAGAAAAAGCATAGAGATTCCACGCCCACACCAAAAGTATGGGAGCTCTGTGGACATCCACTCAGAGAACAGTCATAACCCATGATTGCAGCTGCTTTCAAAAAGTTCTTCAAAGTCTGTGGAGTTTGTCTTAAGTTAGGCATGCAGCCACCAGAAATGTTTGGTCTCCGTGACAGCATTGAGAATAGGTGGCACATGGCCATGACCTATCCCCGGCGCTATCTGTACATAGTGAAAGGTCTGCATGGTTGTGCGTGGTCGAGAAGTTGGTGCTGTGTTTTCCCTCAGCTCCCAGACCAGAGTGTCAGTGTCTTCTTTCCAGCTCTGTGTCCTAGAGGTTCAGTTCCTGGCAAGTGAGTCCGAGAGGCTGGGACTTCCTTCCTCCACCTGTTGCCCACTCAGAGGATTGGAGCTCTGTCCCGGGCCTGGCAGGCTGGCAAAATGGGGTCAAATTGTCTGCAAGCTGCTTTTCTTGTAGAGCAGAGGTTGCATGCTGGTGGCGGCCACCTGTGAGTACCTGGAAACATGACCTCTCTCAGCACCCATCCTGAAGCATGGGTGTCACTCCAAGAGAAGTGGGTCTCTGTCCTTACCTTTGGCTCCACAGCATGGGTTTAGAGGAGGTTTTCCTCGCATTAGAGGCCCTTCGTATGATCACAGCCCTCTGAAATTACCACT
>NW_007006370.1:0-929 GCF_000164805.1 Carlito syrichta
ACAGAATGAGTCATGATCAAACCCCATATAACATCACTATTAAAAAGAAGAAGACACATGCTGGGCGCTTAAATATAGCTTATGCTTATATTTCCATCACATTGGGGGGCTTAGATGGGAGGATGACTTGAGGACAGGAGTTCAGGATCAACCTGGGCAATAGAATTAGATTTTGTCTTTACAAAATAATTTAAGAAAATTAGCTGGTCAAGGTAGTGCACAGCAATAGCCCAGGCTACATGAGAGGCTGAGTGGGGGGACCACTTGAGCCGAATAGTTTGACATTATAGTGAACTAGGATCTTGCCACTATACTCCATCCTGAAGTAACAGAGCAAGACCCTATTTTTAAAAAGGTGCTGCATGGTAACATCCTCAGTGCCCTCACCCTGTGGTGCCCTACACTGCTCAGGATGCCACAGAGAACTCCCATCAGCAAGAAGATGCTTGCCAGTTGTAGACCTTCAACCTTGCTCTTCTCACCCTCTGTAACTGTGGGAAATAAATTATTTTTCATTAAAAATTACCACACTTCAGATATTCTCTTATAAGTAACAGAAAACAAACTAAACAAAAAACAGGTGTCAAGAAATGGGGTTGATAATGAATACCTGAAAATGGAAAAGTGGCTTTAGAGTTGAGTGATAAGCAGAGGCTGGAAAATTTGGAGGGACAGGCTACAAAAAGTGAAGATTCTGGTGAGGCCTTTGAAGACAAAGAGACTAGGGAAAGCTTGGCACTCCTAAGAGGTCGGATAAGCGGTCATGACAAGAATGCTGGTAGGAAAAATGACAGTAATGGCCAATTTAAATTATTTTTCAAGATGGAAACCAAAGAACAAAGGTGTTACAAACCTAGAGAAAAAAGCCACCCTTGTTATAAATTAGCAATGAAACTTGATTGAACTATGTCCATGCCCAAAACTTCGTA
>NW_007006371.1:0-840 GCF_000164805.1 Carlito syrichta
ACAGCCCAGATAAAGGAAGACACAGTCCCTCTGTGAGTCAGATCAGTGACCTGATTGCCTTATCTTTTAAGTATATTCTCATCACTCAAGTCCGAGCACAATCCCCAAACCCTGAGTAAGATTTGCTTATGATGTATACATAAGGAGGCCCCCGTTATTATTACAAAACACACGAAATAACAAAGACACTTTGCTAAAAAAAGAAATAAGCAAAAATAGAAGTTGTAACATTTTTTTCTCACAATCTGTTATGAGCTGAACTACATTTCCCAAAAAAATATATGCTGACATCTTAATCCCCAGCTGCAAATGGGATCTTACTTGGAAGTGGAGTTGTCGCAGACGAAATCAAGTAAACCTGAGGTCACATGGAATCAGGGAGGCCGTAATTGTAAGAAGAGGGAAATTTAGAGCGGGACACACAGGGGATAAAGGGCATGTGGAGATGGAGACAGGGACTGGCATGATGACACTGCAAAACAGAAACAGCAATAACTTTCCAACTGCCCCAGGGGCTGGGAGAGAGAAAGGACGTGTCTCCCCAGAGTCTTCTGAGGGAATGCAATCCTAAGAATGCTTTTCTGTGGGCTTCTGGCCTCCACAAATATGACAGAATGCACTTCTGTTGTTTTGAGCAGCCTAGATTGTGCCATTTTGGGGGGTTGTTGCTTTTTATTTTTGAGTTGGAGTCTCACTCTGTCGCCCAGGCTGGAGTGCAGTGGCACACTCAGGGCCATTGCAGCCTCAACCTGCTGGGCTCAGGTGATCCTTCTGCCTCAGTCTTTAAATTGGTGGAACTACAGGGATGTGCCACCATGCTCGGCTAAATTTTTTTTGATT
>NW_007006372.1:0-1386 GCF_000164805.1 Carlito syrichta
AACTCAAAAAAATAACAGCTGCTGGAGGGGTGTTGGTGAAAAGGGAACACTTCTACACTGGTGGTGGGAGTGTAAACTAGTGCAACCTCTGTGGAAAGCAGTGTGGCGATTCCTAAAAGCTCTAAAAATTGACCTTCCATATGACCCTGCAATCCCCCTACTGGGAATATACCCTGAAGAACACAAATCACTCTATAAAAAAGATACCTGCACACGTATGTTTATCGCAGCGTTGTTCACAATAGCAAGAACCTGGAAGCAACCATGCTGCCCATCAAAAGAGGACTGGATTAAAAAAATGTGGTACATATACACGATGGAATACTACGCAGCCATAAAAAAGAACAAAATCATGAATTTCGCTGCAACCTGGATGGAACTAGAGTCTATAATACTGAGTGACCTCTCACAAAAACAAAAATCCGAATATCACATGTTCTCACTCATATAATGGACCTTGAACATCCAATGCAATACTATGAGAAAATGAAGGATGGTACTGGGAAACTATGGGGGGGAGGGGGATGGGATTAACAGTAGCAAATATCTGTCGGGGGATGGGAAAACACTTCTTATCTACAGGGTGCCTGAATGAAACGTCATTGTACACCTACCCTTAACTGTACCTCACAAAACCATAATAAAAACTACTGATTAATGAAAAAAAAAAAAAAACAAATAAAATAAAATACACTCAGTACAGGACACCTTATAAACATTGTTATGATATTCAATTTTAACAGTTTGGTACTCATTCCATACTAAAAACACATAAGAGGACTGTAAGCATGCCCTAATGTGATACAGCTGAGTTTGTCCAACAGGCCGAGAGAGGATGACTGGTTGAAGGGCTGTGTGGGCTCTCCACAAATGAGGCTGAATGGCTTGTCTGATTCTAATTTTAAGTGAAATTGTTGGGATACCCAGCCATTGCAGTGCCTTCTAGCTGCAGCAAGCATAGAGCCATTAAAACCTCAGTCACTAATATATAGTCTTTCACTGGGTAGAGGATAGTACACCTTAGAGTTATAAGTACAGTCTCTCCATTTTAGGAATCCACCATCTTGCTGGACGAGTGACCAGTCCTTTTCCGTATCATTGAAGGGGCAAGCAGGTACACTGAGAGGCAATGAAGCTCTAGTCGCACGGCTAGGGGTGATTCCTCTGGCATTAACATCTGCAGTCACCAACCGTCCATCATATTGTCCTGATAAGGGCTTTCTGTACTCAGAGTCTTAAAGGTAGTCATTAAGCAAGAAGCCTGGTAATTATTAAAAGCAGAATTATTATAAAAACAATTAGGAAAGGAGTTGGAATGCCCTTCATAAGAAAAATTACGATTAGTAACATGTTTAACTTGAGCACGAAATAAAAACAGGCCCTCCC
>NW_007006373.1:0-498 GCF_000164805.1 Carlito syrichta
AGGAATCCAGCCAGGGATCCTCGAGAAGTCCTGCCCCAAATTGGGTACAGGCATTGGGGGGGTTGGGATGTAAGGTTCTGAGATTGGAGGACCCCCCCACATGTGGGAGGATGAGGGGGAAGGACTGAGTGCAGAAGGTTTGAAGAAGAATAGATTCGTTCTTTCTTTCCTTTTTTCTTTCTACCTTCCTTACTTCCTTTCTCCTTCCTTCCTTCCTTCCTTCCTTCCTTCCTTCCTTCCTTCCTTCCTTCCTTCCTTCCTTCCTTCCTTCTTTCTTTCTTTCTTTCTTTCTTTCTTTCTTTCTTTCTTTCTTTCTTTCTTTCTTCCTTTTATTTCCACACTAGGTTGCCCAGGCTGCTCTCAAACAACCCAAATCAGGCCATCCTCTCAACCTTGGCCTCTCAAATTGCTGAGATCACAGGCTTTCCGTTTGGTCAAATCCTGGTCTTCCTGCCTGGTCGTGAACTCTCAGCCAGATGCGAAAACTCCTGCTGTGGC
>NW_007006374.1:0-793 GCF_000164805.1 Carlito syrichta
GGCCTTGTTAATATTCCTAGTGCAGCTATTCTAAAAAGCAAGCAAAACATAGCAGCAATCCTGAACCAAAACGTTTAACATGGAAAAGAAAAACAAGAATGGAATATCAGTGGCATCTGAGGTCAACTCTCATTCAAAGTAAGACAATCATTTAGTTAAAGGTTTGAACAATGCAAGAAACAGTATTCTTCAACTTTTATAACAAATATAATAAAACAGATTAAAAACTGTTCAAAAGAAAAGTCAATCTAATCAATAATAAAGATTTTTAGAAATGAAAAATAAAACAGAAAAAACTATCTAAAATTATAATATAATACTTTATCTTAATATATTTAGATGACTTGAACTGAATAACACATAGAATTTAACCTAAGTTATAAAGTTGATCCAAGAAGGTAAAAACCTGAACAGACCTCTGAGGAAAAAAATAAGAATATATTATTTAAGACCTATTCTAGAAAATTACCCACTCTTCTCTTAAAAAACACAAACTTTTGCCGGGCTCGGTGGCTCAGCCTGTAATCCCGCGCCTTTGGGAGGCTGAGGTGAGTGAATTGCCTGAGCCCGCGGGTTCGAGACCCGCCTGGGCAGCGAGACCTCATCTCTACAATAAATCAAAAAATCAGCTGGGTGTGGTGGCGCATGCCTGTAATTCCGGCTACTATGAAGGCTGAGGCGGAAGGATCGCTGGAGCCCAGCACGCCGAGGCTGCGGTGGCCGGGAGCGGCCACTGCACTCCAGTCTGGACGACAGAGTGAGACTCCAACTCAAAAAAAAAAAAAAACACAAA
>NW_007006375.1:0-427 GCF_000164805.1 Carlito syrichta
CTTATGATACTACTTGCCTTATTAGAGTCTTAAGATATTACTTGCCTTATTCTTGTCTTATGATACTACTTGGCTTATGCCTGTCTTATGATGCTACTTGCCTTGTACGTGTCTTAGGATACTACTTGTCTTATTTTTGTCGTATGATATTACTTGCCTTATTCGTGTCTTATGATACTACTAGCCTTATTATTGTCTTATGGTACTACTTGCCTTCTTAAAGTCGACTGTTACTACTTGCCTTATTCTTGTCTTATGATACTGCTTGCCTTATTCGTGTCTTATGATACTACATGCCATATTCGTGTCTTTTGATACTACTTGCATTATTACTATCTCATGATACTACTTGAATTATTATTGTCTCCTGATACTACTTGCCTTACTAATGTCTTTTGATACTACTTGACTTAATATTGTCGTCTGA
>NW_007006376.1:0-4217 GCF_000164805.1 Carlito syrichta
CTTCTTGCCATATTTGGATATAACTCTGGTCTTAAGGTGAACCCTGTAATCTTTCCCCTTCCGTGTCTCTTTTTATTTTGAGAAGGGACAAAGATTTTGCACGTGCCAAAAGTTTACTACATACTTTTAATGGTAACCAGAAAGCATGGAATCCACGAACCTAGGACACTTCTGGGCATCTGTCTTTTGATATACTGAATTTGGAATCCAAATTGACAGGAAAAATCAGGGCATCATACTGAGAATTTAAAGGAAAACCGACCGGGCTCGGTGGCTCAGCCTGTAATCCCGCACCTTTGGGAGGCTGAGGTGAGTGGATTGCCCGAGCCCGCGGGTTCGAGACCCGCCTGGGCAGCGAGACCTCATCTCTACAATAAAGAAAAAAAAAATCAGTAGGGCGTGGTAGCGCATGCCTGTAATTCCAGCTACTTGGAAGGCTGAGGCAGAAGGATCGCTGGAGCCCAGCAGGCGAGGTTGTGGTGGCCGGGAGCGGCCACTGCACTCCAGTCTGGGTGACAGAGTGAGACTCCAACTAAAAAAATTTAAAAAAAAAAAAAAAAGGAAAACCGGATCAAGGGGTTCTCATTTTCTGGAATCTACAGGGCCTCTTGATAAGGTTTATTCAGTAATCTGGGCTTCTGGGTCCCTACATTTTCACAGCTACTTTCTCGGTGGATATGCTAAATCTGTCATTACAAATCCTCAGGATCTTTCTGGTCCTCTTGTTACTTGTAATCAAAAATTTGGCCCTAGAAATCCTTTTGTTTCCTGGGACCATCTACGACCATAATCATATTCCCCAGAATCCAAAGTTATATTGGTACAAAATTCCTTGATTCTGGTGACTTCAAAGTACAGAAAATTTTTGTGGGTGGGCAGTTAAGAATTGGGGATTTTGATTTGGAATATTCCACATTTTGGGGATGTATTGTGAAGGGGAACCAGGAATCTTGGATTCCAGTTCCCAAAGAACATTATGGACGACTTTCTCTTGATATTCACAAAACTGGAATTCCTGGTCACCAGGACTGTGTCGGCACTTGCAGAGTGAAGCAGGAGCTGGATAATGAAGGTCATCATATACAGGAAACTACACGACATATTAGTAAGGAAGTAAAAGGAATCTTAATTATAGGAGTCCTCAGTCCCAAAACTACAGGCCGTTTTCCTAAGTGGTAACCAGAAATCAGATTATTGAAGTAGGAATCTGGGTAATGGAAGTCCTCACATACAGGAAACTTCACTGCTTATTGCTATGTAAGAATAAGGAATCTGCATTACTCGGGTCCTCAATCCCAAAAAAGCTTAATGTCATCTTGGTATGGGCTAAACACGAATCATAGTGTTTTCGAGCTTGAATCTGGAAAATGGAGTCCTTATTTACAGGCAACTACATGATCTTTTGCCTAGAAAGAATAAGGAATCTGGGTTACACAAATCCTCAATCCCAAAAATCTACAGAGCATCTTGGAAAGTTGTAAAGCAATCAGAGTTTCGAAGCAGGATGTATCTAATGAGAGTCCTAATATACAGGAAAATACACAGCCCTTGCCAAGGAATAAAAAGAATTGGGGTTATAGCAGTCTTCAGTCCTTAAAATGAACAGGTCATCTGCTGTGGGCTAAACAAGAATCAGGGTTTAGAAGCTGGAACATAGGTAATAGCAGTCCTCATATGCAGAATCAATATGATCTCTAGCTAAGGAGAACTAAGAACCTCTTTTACAGGGTTCCTCCCTCACAATGTCTACATTACATCTTGCAAATGGCAAAACAAGAATAAGGGTTTCCAAACAGGATTCTAGGGAAAGGGAGTCCTCATATATAGGACATTACACGGCCCTTCGTCAAGAAGAATAAGGAATCTGTGATACACTAGTTCACAATCCGAAAAATTCTCAGGGTGTCTTGCTGCGGTACAAACAAGAATCAAGGCTTCGAGCTCGTCTCATGTTTCAGAGGTATTTGGCTTGTGGGCATTATGAGTCAGTCATTTCAGGACTCCAGCAACATTCTGGGCCTCTTGAGAATTGTAATAGGGTATCTGGTAGTACAAATCCCTTCAATTCCTCAGCACAATTAAGGCCACATTCCCAGAAAAAAAGTATCATATTGCTGTATTTGAATGTAACTTTGGTCTTAAAATGAACTTGGTAATCCTTAAATTTCCGTTTGTACTTTATTTGTAGAGGGGCCGAGTGTTTTGCGGTTGCCAAATATTTAGTACGTATTATTAAAATGTAACCAGGATCCATGGATTCCACATTACAAGGAAACATCTGGGCATCTGAATTTTTGTACACAGAGTTTTGGAATCCACATGGACAGGGAAATCCAGGGCATCTTGATGAGAACGGAAAGGGAATCCAGTTCTTTGAGTTCTCTATCGCCTAAATCTACGAAGTCTATTGATAAGGTTTAATCAGCAATCTGGGCTTTGATGTCGCCACATTTTTAGTGTGTCTTTTGAAAAGAGACCAGGAAGCTTGGGTTCCAGTTCCTCAAGACCTTTATGGGAGTCTTTCTCTTGATATCCAAGCAACTGGAAATCTAGGTCACCAGGAAATATCTTGGCGTCTTGCTGAGAATGAAGAGGAACTTCAATAATGGGAGTCCTCATATACAGAACACCACACGACCTGTTGCTACGGAAGAATAAGGAATCTTGTTTACACGAGGCCTCCATCCCAAGAACCTACAGACCGTCTTGCTAAGAGATAACCACCATTAAGTTTTGGGAGTAGGAATCTGGATAATGGGAGTCCTCATATACCGGAAACTGCACTGTCTATTGCTAAACGAGAATAAGGAATCTGGTTTACAAGTGTCCTCCATTCCAATAAAACTTCAGGGTTTCTTGCTAAGGGCTGAACACGAATTTGGGTTTTTGAAACATAAACTAGGGAAATGAACTCCTCATATACAGGCAAATGCACTGACATTTCCTACGAAAGTATAAGGAAAGTGGGTACTGTCGGTGACCAGCACTTACCAAGGGTGGGTTAGGACCCGCACCAGAGAATCTGGACAGGGAGAAGAGACCACTTGGAGGCAGTTATTCTGGGAACAGTCTGATCAGGACTGAAGCCAATTTTATTCAAACTTTTTCCAACTTATATACCATTTTCTATACCCTCCAGCAGTGTGATAATCGCTTGCTGGGGGCGTACAAGTTCCGTGCTTTACAAACCTTGCATCAAAAGACCATCACAAGACTTGCAAGTTTCGAGCAAACAATTCGAACTCCATGATGCCTGACATGCTTCACAAAACTCACATCAAGGTAACAGGTGCACAATTTCAATTGTTCAAATTGTCTTCCATAGTGTTCAATAAATCATTCATATTATACTCTTTTGTTCTAAACCCTGATTAATACAAAAACTTTCTATGTTAACTCTAGGTTCAATCCAACTTCACTGACTCCTAATATTTTTTAACGGTTGATATTATCACTGAACACTATAATCTATAAGTTTACTTAAATGACTTAATTTTATTTATTCCATTAACCTATTATGACTCAACATAGTACCCTGTAATTCTATAACAATTAATTCAAATCTTATTCCTTACCATGAGTTATATGAGTTTCATAAACCTAAACTTTAATTATATATGATCTAGTAATTGGACTTTAACCCAAAACTTAAATCTTTTTTCCTAGTACATTAATACATGGCTACATGTAAAATTTCCTATTGTTATATTAGAAGCAAAAACAGCACCGTTGGAAAAATTTTGGTATACTTAAAATTGGCCTACAGGAGCAGGAACTAAATTCATAATCTGAGAAAAGGAAACTTAAAAGCTTAAACAAAACTTAAAGTTTTCTATGAATGCTGTATTACTGTTTAAATCTTTTCGATGGAAATTGTATCGTCTTAAATGTATTTTTATCCAAACGAGTCTAATCTAAAAATCAAATAGTAGCTGTCACACTCTTGGATAATGGGCTGCATGGTTACCATGACAATGACCTCGGGCTGAAGCAAACAGAGTTTTGGCATGCAACGAAACTAGAAAAACGTCCTGCCTGACTTGAGGCAGCGCAATAAAACTATTATGGTAATTTAGTTTCTAATCTTAATCCTAGGAGAAACTGCCTTTGGGAACAAGAGCTAACTAACCAGTCTACCAGGAAATAGAAGTTAAAAAATATCTAGGAAGAAGTAAAACTTAGAAGGGACAAGGGCATAAAAAATAATTCTGCTATGC
>NW_007006377.1:0-778 GCF_000164805.1 Carlito syrichta
CAAACTCCTGGCCTCAAGCGATGGTCCTGCCTCCACATCCTAAAGTGATGGGAAAACAACCAGAAACCTCTAAGTCTGGCTAATTATTATGTTTATTTTATTTTAATTGCATTTATTTTATTTTAATTCATTTTATTTTATTTATTTTATTCTTATATTTTTTGGAGACAGGGTTTTGCTATGAGTCCCAGTCTAGTCTCAAACTCCTGGACTCAAACAATCCTCCCACCTTTGCCTTCAAAGGGGTGAGATGACAGGCAGGAACCACTAAGTCTGGTCAATTATCTTAATTTAATTTAATTTAATTTAATTTATTTTGTTTGATTATTTTTTGATTTTTATTTTTGAGAGATTGGATTTTCTATGAGGACCAAGCAAGTCTCAAACTTCTGACTACAAGCAATGCTTCCACCTCGGCCTCCTAATGTGCAGGTATGACAGGCAGGAACCACTGTTTGGCTGATTATTTTATTTTATTTTTTAATGTAATTTAATTTTTGTTTATTTTGTTTCATTTTAATTGACCTTACTTTTTTTTTTTTTTTTTTTTTAAACACAGGGACATGCTATGAATTCCAGGCTGATCTCAAACTCCTAGCCTCAAGCAATCCTCCCACCTTGGCCTTCTAAAGTGCAGGGATGAAAGACAGGAACAACTCTGTCTGGCTAAATATGTTTATTATTTTATTTTATTTATTTATTTATTTACTTTACTATTTTTTTCTTTATTTTTTTGAGACAGGTTTTCTATGTGTCCCAGGCTAGTCTCAAACTCCTG
>NW_007006378.1:0-746 GCF_000164805.1 Carlito syrichta
CACATAGGAAACAGTCCACATGAAAAGGTGTCAGAGAAATTTAAGAGAAAAAGCAATCTAGAAAATTAACACAATATGAACTTGAGACAAAATAATTATATGAAAAAGTCCTGAAAATAATAACATAAATAAATGCATAGAAAACATTGAAGGAAAGAAAAAATAAATAATATTAGGAATGAATAAGGAATATAAAAACACACACAGAGCAATCCTTCCGGGTCCTCTCCCACTATGGAAACTTCTCTGTCTTCTCACTTTCAAGCAAACACACACACACACACACACACACACACACACACACACACACACACACACACAGAGAGACTTACAATATTGCAAGAGAAACAAGATTGGAAGACATAAATAAAATGAATTGTTTTTAGAAAAAAATACAAAAATGCCAAAATTGAATTGAAACAAATAGAACCTGACTATACTTGTGATCATTAAAGTTAAATCTGTATTCAAAAATCAACTCTTATGAAATGCACTAAACCCAGATGGTTTAAATACTGCTACCATAGCTTCAAGCAATAGCTATTTCCTATCTTATGTAGATTTTCCTTGTAGTCTAGATCCACAACTTATTGTAGAGATTAGGATATTATTTTGAGAATAAAATGAGGCAAAGAAATATAGTAAAAATAAATGAATTTCATTTCTCAAAAAATATTAGCAAACTGAATCTAACAGAGGAAAGTAATTTTTTAAAAATCTCATGACCAAATATGATCTATCCCACA
>NW_007006379.1:0-6312 GCF_000164805.1 Carlito syrichta
CTGGTAAGGAACTAGCTACCTCTTTGTGTTGCATGTCATGCTCCCACCTTCTCCCCTAGCAGTGCCCAGGACTGATGATCCCATCTTTGTGCTAATATGACTAATATTCAGGGCCCACTTAGGAGTGAGAATATGCAATATTCAGTTCTTTGTTTCTGTGATGGTTCACTTAGGGAGATGGTCTCCAACTCCAATTTGCAGCAGTTTATGATTTTGTTCTTTGGCTGCACAGTACTATACTGCTACATATTGTGACCCATAGTTCAGCATATTTTAAACTGACAAACTAATTACACCCAAAGCATTCAGAACTCAAATGGCCAACCTTCAACTATAGAGTTATCATACAGAGTTTTCCAGGTTCTCTGCCAGAGACCAACTCCAGCCAGGTTCAGGGTACCCCAAAGGTGGAGATGGCGTTGGCGATTGGGGGTAAGGAGGAAGAAGAAAGAGAGAGAGAGAGAGAAAGAAAGAGACTGGACTCCGGTCTAGTGCAGAAGCGATGTGTCTGTTTGGGAATTACAACGGGTCTTTTATACACAAAGTCAGATGTGGGAGGGGCGTCCCTCACCCAACAGAAACCTTAATCCATGAAAACTTAATCAATGATTGCCTTTAAACCCTTTTCATATGATAATCTTAAAATCCCATAACAAAGGATAACCTAATCCGTGACTGATTTATTCTATAAACCTTTTTCATCCTAAGCTGATTGATTTATGCCAAGTTAAAAAATTCTATAGAAGCTTAAGTATTTACTTTACAAATGAAAGTGACCCATCCCAGAATGTTTGGAATGTGGCCCAGTCCAAAGTTCACAGTGGGCTACCTGCAAGTAACCCAGCCACATTCTTTCAACAAAATGGCTGTCTTCTAAAACTATATTCTACAATTTACATCTTCAATAAATCCTAAGATCATGACCCAGAAGCCTGTGACCAATACTAAGGCTCTTAGATGTGACACGAGTTTGAATTATAAGTTGTGTGAAAGCCAAAACTGCAGTTTGTGGAAGAATGGGAGCAATGAGCTTCTAAAGTTAGCTTGTGTTCATCCTGTTCTCAGAGTTCTTATGTTTTGAGCTCACAGGAGCTTAATCTGGTTAGTGCTGAGTAGAAAGGGGGAGGAAATGGGGTCAATAGCTCCCGAACGCATCCTAGTGGTCTCGGGGTCAACGGCCCTTCCTGATCCCTAACGCTCAGTGGGCCTCCGTGGCCGGCTCCCAACAGCTCTCTTTCTATATATTTTTTTTCTGCTCACTTTAAATCTACTAACTTTTCTACTGATATTAAAATAAAACTCACTGTGTATGATATTCCTAACTCAAGACTACTTGAAGATTTTGTTTTTCTTACACAATTCAGTCAGTTCTAACCAAACTATAAACATTAAAAACAATCCTAAACTCATTTTAAAATAAAAGAAAAAGGAACAGAAGAGGTTCTTAAAATCAAAATGCCACCAAAACTGCTTTACCCAAAATTTAGTTCACAGCCTTCATTAGATTACCTATCAGGACAAATAAAGTTTAGCCATGTAGACAAGTTTCCATTTCATCAAATAGAATTGAGATCCAACTATATGTTATTAACCAATAAGCTTATACATAAAGATTACTAATCCAACACCAAACACAACAAAACTGCATAAGACTAAACTGATACAGGACTAAAATGGTTTTTATGACTTTGCTTTAAACACATTGCTAATTCTTTTTATATTCTGGATTCAAAGGTCAAAGGTTTTCCTTTTAAACTATATATGTCCAAGAAAATAATAATCACTTAAAATTCATTTGTATAATTATTACCAAATGGTATTGAGGATAAAAAACTTTCCGCCAAGATAAAAAAATATATAAATAGACAGATAGATATATATGTATACAGAGAGAGATTTTTTCTTTTTTTCTTTTTTTTTTAGTTGAAGTCTCACTATTGCCCAGGCTGGAGTGCAGTGGCACATTCAGTCACTGCAGCCTCGACCTGCAGGGCTTGGGTGATCCTTCTGCCTCAGTCTTTCAAGTAGCTGGAATGACAGGTGTGTGCCACCATGCACAGATTATTTTTTTAAATATGTTGTAGAGATGAGGTCTCACCAAGTTTCCCAGGCTGATCTCAAACCCCTGAGCTCAGGCAATCCTCTTGCCTTGGGCTCCCAAAGTGCTAGGATTACAAGCTTGAGTCACCATGCCCAACCACTTCATGCTTTTTAATTAAAAGACCAAAAAAATTAATATCGATGCTGAATATAACATAATGTAGATGTGAATCATGGACTATCCATGATGAGTATTTACTTCATTCTTTCTGCTTCATGTTTTCATGAAACATGAAACAAGTTGCCCAGGCTGGTCTCAAACTTGTGGGCTCAGGCAATCCTCTCACCTTGGCTTCCCAAAATGCTGGAATTATAGGCATGAGCCACCACATCTGGCCAAACTTGTCTTTTTCATTGGAGGGTGTAATACAGAGGTTATGATCAATGGTTACAGATTATAATACATAGGTTAAAATGTCCTATATGTAAGACAATCAGGGAAGCAATTCACAGAGCTCCTATTTCGCCCTGCCCCAGAATTCAACAAAAGTCCTTACCTTGTATGTATAGCAGTAACTCTTGTTCTGAGAGTGTCAATGTACCTCCCAGTCAAGAAGAAAGTAATTTCAAAAAGCTAGAACTTTGACTATGGCAGAGAGTTAACTAATTGATTTCAGGAAGAGCTTACCTGTAGAACTCAGTAGGGGCCTACTAGTTTGGGAACACAATAGATTTGTTGCTGATACTCATATGAAGACTGGCAGTCACTCTAAAAATTCTAATTTGGCAGTAATGGGAAACTATCAGGGGAGGGGGTTGGGATTGGCAGTTGAGGGAAACTGTTAGGGGTAGGAAGGGGCATATCTCTTCAACAAGGGTACCTGCATAATCAATGTTTGTATACCTGACCCTGAATCGTACCCCACATCTTTATAATGATAGTAAAATAATTCCTGGCTCCAGGCTTTGCGAAGATGCTGGGAGGTAACTCCTTGACCTTTCTGAATCTCAGTGCTTTTCTCGGTTATAAGAAAAGGAGAAAAATCTGTACCTTCCAGGGTTGTTCATGTAGCCATGTGTTTATTGAGCACCTACTGAGATATTGTAGAGACAAAGTCTCATCAAGTTGCCTGGGCTGGTCTCGAACACTTAGGCTCAGGCAATCTACTCGCCTGGATCTCCCAAAGTGCTGGAATTACAGGCTGAGCCACCGAGCCTGGCCAAATCTTTTATTTCACAGAGCACAATCCATCAATTCTGCTGTTTTTATTCAGATTCTTTTTATTTTATTTGAAAGATGTGGGGTACAATTCAAGATTAGGTATACAAATGGTCATCATACAAGTAAAGTTTGGGCCTCCCTTTGGTTTCCACTTTGCCCAGTTTGAGATCAGGTATACTTACTGATGTCATGTGTCCTCCTGACCTCCCCTGACAGTTTCCTATTACTGCCAGTCCCTTTCTTATGGTATTATGGTAATAATACCATAAGGGTCTGCTTATGAGTGAGAACATGTGGTACTCAATTCTTACCCTGCTTTCTCCATGGTCCAGCTGCCAGTGTCTGGCCTGTTGCTGCAGATGGTGGTGTGGGCCAGGTGCCCCGTGCTGAGAGGTGGATGGTCTCTGCTGCCTTTTCCTGAGAGATGCCCAGAGAATGGTAGATGTTTCCTGAGTGATCCTTCAATGATGATGTGCAAACATCTGATTGGCTTGCATGAAAATACATTTTTGTGAGTGTGCCACTGTTAGATGTGAAAGGGTAAACTGAGGTGAGGTGGGCCAGTAATGCAAGATTGCAGCAAAGTGAGAAGTAGAAGAAAGTAAAGTTTATTATTCACATTTCACAGATTGGAAAGGGGGCCAACACCCAGAGGCAAGTGTGGCTTCCAAGGGCCAAGAGCTGGGTATATTTAAGGACCTTTGGGGTAAGGGGGTTTGGGTCTGGAGGGGTCTGGGCCAAAAGGAATGTCCAAAAGGAAGGGCTGTGGGTCTTTGATGTTGGTTGTTGCTACATGAGTCTTAGATCTTGACATAGCCAGACAGTAGCATCTCATGCTCTTGGGTGATGGGCTAGATGAGAGGAGATAAGGGGAGGAACTTTTCCTATAAAAGACATGTCAGATGTTTCCGGTCCACAAGCACCACAGGAAAAAAAATGGTCTTGTTATAATTTCTATGGTTTTAGCCAGTTAAAGGGCCTGAAAGTTTCTTAGGGATTATTATGCTAAACCATGAAATGAATAGTTGGGCTGTCCTTGTCTTGCATCTGATGGAGATTTGCCTAGGGGGTGGGGTAGGCTGCCAGCTTGACCTGCAGTAAAATGTCTGAATGCTTCCTAAAATCTACCTACTGGAAATTTATCTATGTTTAACCTGTGCTAGATTCAAAGTGTGTCAGTCTAAGCAAAAATGGTTATGCTGAGGCAAAATGTAAACTAAGTTTATTCTAAGTTTCTCAGGGTCCCTCCTTTCACGATGATTGTGCTGAATATCACACAGCAACATAAGTCTGTAACATCAAAGCCATAGAAGGCAGCTCTTGATTTGTCTCCTCAGATCTGTCAGGGTGAGGAGTGGGAAAGGGAAGGGATAAAGTCTTTATAACTGCTGCCCAGAATCCTTCACACTTCTTGTGAAACTCTCCCACATAGCAAAGTCAACAGAAACACTTGGTATTAGCATCAGAAAAATCTCTATAATCCCAGCACTTGGAGGCCAAGGCAGGAGGATAATTGAAGCCCGAAGTTTTCTTGGGTGACAGAAGGAGACTCTGTCTCTAGTCCTAGGTACTTTGGAGGGTGAGGCAGGGAGATTGCTTGAGTAGAGTTCCAGGCCAAACTGGGCAATGTAGCAAGATCTCATCTAGGTTCAGGATCAGATGGAGGAGTTCAGCCTAGGGTTGAGCTGTTGTAAGATTTTCCCCAGACACAAAGCCATGCTAGATGGAACTGGCTGTTCTCTCCTCAGCATCTGGGTTTGAAAGGCTCCCACCTGCCATGGGGCCAGAGACAAGGGATCTGGCCCATGAAGAATAAGCTCCATGTCTTAATGGGAGTTGCTGAAAAGGCACAGTACAAAGTGTGGATACAGGGGGATTTAAAGAATTGTGGATAAGGTTTTTGGGCCTACTATACTTTTCTTACTTGCAAGCTGATAAGTTTGCTTGTTACTGTTTCATGGATTCTCCCAGAAGACATCAGATACCTGGGTCAGAGACAAAGGGGAGTTGATTATTCATGGCAACTCAAGCAGCATGTGCTTCTTGTTGGTTTGCGTCTTTTCTCCAAGCCACCCAACTCCCTGAGGGTGACTTAGGTGTCTTCTGCAGTTACCTGCTGATGTATTATATTGCACTACAAGGGAGGAGCATTAGCCTTAGGCAATCTGCTTTTACAGCAAGCAGAAGCGAGCCTGATGTGTGTCTGGTGGAGTCATTATCTTATCTCTCAAGGTTGTTCTCTGCAAACGCAAGTCTGAGAAATGACTCAGGTTAAGAACATCAGGGTCTTGCATTCTTGGCATTCCTGAAAGGAGCTCAGGGCCTATGGAGGATTGTCTCTCCCAACATAGGGATTTTTAAAAATTAATTTATAACCATGAAGATAAGGCAAGCTAGTATTTTTTGAGAACTTACCATATGACAGGAGTAATACCATGTTCCAATTCCCAGATATATTTTGTCTAACTTAATTTTCACAACCCAGTAGGATAGACATTATTTTTTTCCCTGTTGCAGGTGGGGAAACTGAGGACCAGAGAGATTAGGGAGATTTCCCAAGTTCACGCTGCTTATGAGTGAGTGAGTCTAGGTGTGGTGGAGAAGGGGTTTTAAGCTGGTTATCTGGCACCAAAGCAGGCCAACTAAATTGTTACAAAATATTTGACAAGTGAGACCTAGAGGAAGGCAAGTTGATCAAAGGCACAGGGAGCCTAGGAGGCAGAGCTGGGGCTTGGAGTCAGGTATCTGGATTCCAAGACTTGGGTGTTCATCTCTTGATAGTACTTTCCCTCCTGCCCTAGGACCAAGCAGACCAGATCCTGTCTGAGGATGGGTTCCTGGGGCAGAGGACCAGCAGGCTGGTTCTGGGAGAGTCTATTCTGGTGTTTGGGGTTGGGGAGAGACTCATGTGAGCTAGGTCCCAGGCCCAACTCTGTCTCCTTCTCTGACTAGGCCAAGTGGCAGCACCTGGCTTTGGAGGGCACCACCTGTCTGAAAATGTTTGAACACATCAGCCTCATCACCTTGGAATGTTTGCGGAAATGCATCTT
>NW_007006380.1:0-1070 GCF_000164805.1 Carlito syrichta
TTCTCTCTGTAACCATATCTTTGCATAGAGGAACAGCACACTACGAAGGGGGTTGATTAGCTTGTATGCTAGCATCACTGTATGTTTTATTTTTTATTTTTATTTTTTGTATGAGAGTTGGATCGTCTGTAGCTGTAGTCTATTGTTTTTATCTGTTTTAGTATAGGCCTCTCTCTATTTGTTGACACACTCATTTGTTTCCCCCCTTACTCCTCTATATCTCCACCCCCCTCTTCAACCCAATGTCTGCTCCATTCTCTCCCCTCTGTTAACCACATTTTATTTCAGGGAGCAAACCTACAGCCCCACTGCACGGACAGACTCCAAGGCAGTGGGAAGTGGGTTCCAGATTATCCACACACCTGTCAGCGAATACCAGGACCTGCAGATAAATTTTGAATCACAGGTCCCCCCTTAAGTAAATCTCAAAACTGCAAAAAGGACCACCCCCAACCTACAGTGCAACTCCAGAATTGACCAAAGGAAGAGGGCATACATAAAGAGTAGGAGAATGAACAAACAGAAGTAAAACCAATCCCTTTACCCCTGAATAACAGAATTAAAGAAGACAGTGACGTGGAGGGAAGGAAAAAGTACGGAGGGGGAAAAACCACACAAATGAAGAAAAACCAAAAGAAGAATATAGGCCTCACACAGACCCCTGGGAGATCAGACACTGAGAAAACAGATTATGGAACACAAACAATGAAGAGCCCCCAGAATAACTGGTTACATGCAACAAACCCAGACATCAAGACATTAATGGAGAGAATTAAAAAAATTGAGGAGAGACAAGAGGAAAATAGGAAGGAGCTGATGTCAGAAATGACAGCAGTAAAGAATACTTTGATGGAAATGAACAACAGACTAATAAGCATGGAAAGAAGAATCAGCAAAGCAGAAGATAGAATCTCAGAGCTCGAAGACCAAAACACAGAACTAACCAAAACTGTCAAAAGCATAGAAAAGAAGCTCAAAAAGACAGAACAAAACCTGCAAGAGATGAGTGATCACTTCAAGAGACCAAACCTAAGAGTAATTGGGCTTCCTGAGGCAGAGAGAGAAACAGA
>NW_007006381.1:0-801 GCF_000164805.1 Carlito syrichta
TCTTTCATGCATTTGCCCATTTCATGAATGGTGATTTGCAAGTGCACCTGCCACACTTCCCTGAGTACTCAGCAGTTTTTACCCAAAACGGCATGACTTCCATGCCCACCCTTCCCACTCACCTGATCTCAAGTGACTTTTTATTGTTTCTCTGGATAAAAAAGTCCTCAAAGGGAAATATTTTGCTGATGTGGAAGAGGCCAAACAAATGAACAAAAGGCAGAAACTCTAAAAGACTTCAAGGTGGACTAGTTCAAAAACTGTTCTGAGCAATGGAAAAAGCATCTCAATAGGTGTATTGCATCAAACAAAGAGTACTTCAAAGGTGAGACTGAAGTTTTAACATGTAAGATTAAATATGTAATAATTTTTTGTAAGTAAATTCCTATATTTAGAAGGGGGCTCCTCTCTTGTACCTCTGAAGTAGAACATTGTTAGTGTGTCTCTGGCCTTGTCAGCTGAAAGCAAACCACTCCTGGTGGACATTAGGACCAGGTGTGTAGAAAAATCATCCTCCAGATTAGATCAGAAGCTGCACATCAGTGCCAGGGAATGTGTTAATTTACTGCAGCCATGAAGCTGTGCCATCTGGCACAGCAGCTGCAATCGAAGTCACCTTGGTTAAGCTTATGCCAACCCACTGCCATTCTTCAAGATCTATCTGTCTTCTGCATAGACCAGACAGGAGAGTTGAATGGGGATGTGGTGGGAATCTTGCATGTTTCAAGTCCCTTGATGGTAACTTAATGTACCTCACTTCACAGATGAGAGAACCAGTGTGGGCACCCTCCCAGCTGCTGA
>NW_007006382.1:0-624 GCF_000164805.1 Carlito syrichta
TTTTTCCTTGGGGAAGTGTTCGTACTTTTGATTGAATTTTCAAAGGGACCCAAGAACTGTGGCCTGATGAGAAAGACAAGCCACTCATAGGAAACAGTGACTGTAATGCAGGAAGTGAATTGTAGAATATACTATGGGGACATTGAAGAGGGGTGATAATTGTCAGCTGGGCTGTCTGGGGAAGGCTGCCTGGAGAAGGATGTATTTGACCTGATCCTTAACAGATGCCTCTTTACTGTATAGTTTCTGGGGAAACCACTCATATCAAAGTCTGTATGAACTGCACCACTAGAGTTTAGCAGTGCACAGCCTATGTGGCCACACATGATCCTGACTTGGTTAGGGGGAGAGAACTCATCTCTGTGCTGGTAAGTTATGGTTTCTTTTTTTTTTTTTTTTTTTTTTTTTGAGTTGGAGTCTCACTCTATCGCCCAGACTGGAGTGCAGTGGCCGCTTCCGGCCACCGCAGCCTCAACCTGCTGGGCTCTGGCGATCCTTCCGCCTCAGCCTTCCAAGTAGCCGGAATTACAGGCGCGCGCTACCACGCCCAGCTGATTTTTTGATTTATTGAAAAGATGAGGTCTCGCTGCCCAAGCGGGTCTCGAAACCCGCGGGCTCAAGCAA
>NW_007006383.1:0-979 GCF_000164805.1 Carlito syrichta
CAGTTGAGAATCTGTGTATGATTCTGACGTTTTGGAGAAAGAGTCTGGCTCTGTGACCCAGGCTGGGGCCCGGGTACATGACCATCATTCACTGCCACCCTCAAAATTGCGGGCTTCTGCCTGGTCTTGAACCCTGGGCCAGAGGTGATCCTCCTGCCAGTCCTGTCCTCACTCAAGGTTTTCTGGTTTTGCTTGGATCGAGTTGGGGGGCCTGATATGGTGTCCAACCTGGTCTCTAACTCCCGGGCTCTAGCCATCTTCCTGTCTCGGCCTCTCAGATTGCCAAGGAGACAGGCATGAGTTGTCAGCATGTTCCCACCCATCCGATAATTTGAGAGTCATGCCCTTCCTTTTCCAGAGGTGACCCTAGGAGGATTGTACGGGACCACTCTGGAGAATGAGGCGGGTGGAGGGGTGTGCACCCTGGTGGTGTCACACACTTGCACCAGCTGCTCTCCCCAGAATGACTTGGCTAGTGACTACAGCCTCCCTTGCTGGGTTCCCAGGACATTGGAAGGCAGCAGGTCTCATGGTGGGGCCCAAGACGGGTGAGGAGGCCAGTGTGGTGGCTCATGCCTGTCATCCCTGCACTCTGGTAGGCTGAGGTAAGAGGATGACCCGAGCCCCCAGGTTCGAGACCAGCCCGGGCACCTTGGCAAGACCTCGTCTCTAGATGAAGAAAGAAAAATGAGCTGAGCGTGGTGGCGCATGCCTGTCATTTCGGCCACTTATGAGGCCACAATGAGAGGATCACTGGATCCCAGCCTGTGGAGGCCATGGTGGCTGAGAGCAGGACCCTGCACTCCCAACTGGGTGACAGAGCAGGCCTCTGACTCAGAATAATAATACCAACCACCACCAAAACACATCCTGGCCTCAGGGGCTCAGCATGGCTTCCCGGCCCTTCAGAGGCCCAGGTGAGTAGATGGCTTGAGCCTGCATGTTGGACAAGAGCCTGGGACACTGGGCAAGATCTCAT